>NW_007727925.1:301874-309982 GCF_000696425.1 Galeopterus variegatus | reverse complement strand
TTTTTTTTTTTTTTTTTCCGTGTCCGGCAACGGATCGCAACCCTCAGTGTTGCCCCCGCACCGGACCGGGGACCGGCAACGGGATCGCAACCCCCGGTGTTGCTCCCGCGCCTCGCTCAGCCAGTGAGCGGGAACCAGTCTGCATGTGGGACCCGAACCCTCGGGTTGGAGCGCCGCCGCGCTTCCCAAGCGGCGCACTATCCAGTGCGCCACCGGGCCGGCCCTAAGTCGTTTTTTTTTACTCACCACTGACACATACTGGGGGACCAGGGGGAAAAGAATATTGGCAATTAAAGAGTCATTACTATATGGCAAGCAGGCTATCTCATTTATTGTTTACAACCACCTTATAGAGTAGGTGCCAGTATTTCCTTGGAAAAACAGATGATCAAAGAGGCTAATCTGCTTGCCCATGGTCATAAAGCCTATGTATGGTAGAGATGGTTTGAGCCCAGAATGGTAAGGCTCCAAAGTCAAGGTCTTCTACTCCAGCATGTTGGATATATGCTCTAGCAAATGCATTTTTGAATGAGTCTATTACCAAAAGACTCTGACTTGTACCACATGAATCACATGGCTTCCCAAAGTCTGGTTTCTTTAGCTCTAAGTTTGTTAGATCTTTACCTTTCTCTAGGCAGGGAGGAGAGTGTGTGATATGTAGGCATGTACACACACACACACACACACACACAATTTGTTTGCTCATTTACACTGCATTGCATTCCAATATAATTCTAATTAGAGGTTAAAATTAGATTATGTATCTAGAGGATGCCTGGTGCTCTTCATAGTCTTCAAAATACCTTTACTTAAAATGTTGACAAACCATCAAACAAAGAGGCCTTCACTGATTGGGATCTTTTAAAATTCAAAGTTTTTGTCTGATGTGCGGAAAAGAGGTTTAAGAATGCTGCATCAGCTGAAATGTGAGGAGATTCTAAAGTTAGCCCTTGCTAGCTTCAAATTACACACAATATTAGGCATATTCCTGTTGAAAATTGAATACTGAAAGAAATTGTGGCATTTGGTTTGTTAACTGTATGATGAGTTATTATAATAAAACAGAGGAATAATGATGATCCACGTTAACATTTATGAATTCCCTCCATTCTAGATATGTGTTTTCTCTTCCTCACCATTCTCCAAAATCAGTAGTAGCATGCTTATAGTACAATGAAGAAGCTGAGGTTCCTAGTGGTGAAGTAACCTGCCCAAGCTGATAGAGCTAGTAAGGGTAAGAGCAGATAAAATGAGCCCAGGTCAGTTTGTGTGCAAAGTCCATTCTTCCTTCATTATCCTTCACTGGATACCACATTTTGGTGCAGGAGGCAAAAATACTTTCTTCATCCCTCTCAGAAAAATAAAACAAAATCAAAACAGAAGCAGTAGAGGGGATGGATAGATTCTAACTAAAGAATCTAATTAGAGAATAGGCCAAAGAGAGCAGAAAGAAGGACATTTGTGGAATATACCAATATTTATAAAGCAAATGTATTTCACATGGCTTCCAAAGCCCTGCCATTTCAGGTTTAGCTTAACTTCTTAAAAGTACATATAGAAATGTTAACCTTGCAAAAGACAGGAAATTTTCCCCAGACTAAAGTCTCTGTTGTAAGATAAAGAATTGTAGGGCTCGCCCCATGGCTCACTCGGGAGAATGTGGCTCTAGTAGCATCAGGGCCACAGATTCAGATCCTATATAGGAATGGCTGGTGCGTTCACTGGCTGAGTGTGGTGCAGACCACACCATGCCGAGGGTTGCGATCTCCTTACCGGTCAAAAAAAAAGCATTGTAGCACTGCAAGGTTGCTGGCTCAAGGACAGACAAGTAACTCGATTGATATGTAAAAATGCTGGGGAAATTGCTATAGAGAAAAACACTTTTTGCTAAGGTCAAGTTTTTGTTGGTGGATCGACTCAACCTTTTGCAAATTGCATTATGGAATGTCACTTTGCTTTTTTCACTGATGTTACCAGTCTCTATTGCTAAACCCCACCTATGTTCTTTTACTGTAACTTCCTGGTCTGGAGAATAAATGCAGGGCAAGAACCCCAATTTGTGGTTAATTTCCAAAGGAAGGAATGCCTCACTCTTGAGGATTCCGGGAAATTAACCACTTCAGGGTCTCTCATTCCTTGGAAGAAATGGACTTTGAGTAATCCTTTTTGTGGCTCGGTCACACAGGGGAAGAGAGGTGACAAATCTGTGTGAGGCAAAGCAACAGACATTGTCCACAGTGAAGTGGTTACTAAAAAAATAAAAATCATCTCTAGGAAAAAGGAAAATCTCTTGGGCTAAACAAGGGAAATTTAATGATGATACGAGGAGGTGAGGAAAGAAAAGATGGAATGGACTTTTCCCTATTACGTGAAAAATAGAGACTTGGTGAAAACCCAGGAAAATGAATTTTAGAGATGTAAGCAAATACTAGCAAATCAAAAAATACTAATAAATTAACTAACAGATAGCAAGTCAATACTGAAAATCCACAATGTACAAAATGTATCATCGGACATTGAGACTTGGGTATAAAAAATAAAGTAGCTGCCTTCTGAAACTGTTGAAAACAGAGATAAAAAATTAAAAATCAGGACTAAATTATCCACCAGTTTAAAAATAGTATAATAATAATAATATTAATGACATTTATTGAGCGCTTTCTGTGTAGATGACATATACTAAGAGCTTTATATTTATTAGTGCATTGAACTATCACTCTAATGAAAAGGAGGAGGTAATGGAATTTTTGCAGTTTTATACATGGAGACTTGCCCAAGGTTACAGAGTTAGTAGTAAGTGGTACAGCTGTGATTTGAACCCAATTTCACATTCGTTACCATCACCATGGTATTGGTATTATATTCTCTGTACTCTTTATACATACATACATACATATATATACACATATATATTTATATACACAGTAGTATTTACCTTTAAGATATACTTATACCAAATTTTAAAAAACATTTCCATGTCCTACCTTTGGGTCATTGTTTAATAATGATGATCCTACTTCACACAAAACACTCTACTTTTTCCTGCTTGTATATATTGGGTTTCTTTATACACAAAATACTTTCTAGCAGTAGAAATGTTTTTCTCCAAAAAGTCTGAAAATGAATGGAATAGGAAATTTTTAGAGTTGCTTACTCATATGAAGGGTGCTTTATACACTTCATAAATTCTACCATAGAAGCATAATAGAAAATGTATTTTCATTTAAAATGCTAAGTCTTTGATCTATGATCTAAATCACATTAATTCAAACTCTGCCAATTTGAAATTCATCGACTTATAGAATTTTGGAGATGAGAAAATTAGGAGGATAAGTAGAAGTTCAGTGGGAATATTTATCCTCCTTAGGAAAACACATTTGGGGCACTTAAAAAAAACAGAAATCTCATAGCTGTTTATAAACACTATGCCAATCTCAAATGATTTTTTACATCATTATTAAAAGTAGTCTAGTGGCATCTCTTCTTCTCAATATATTAGGGTCTCATGTGTACCCAAGAATGATAAACATGTATTTTACCATTAGTATACTTTAGCTTAGACTTTTTGTCTCCATAGATTTGTCTTAAACTAGTGAGTCTGAGATGTATTTTGAATAATTTAAAATAAGAAGCTTAAGTAAAAATCAAAGCACACAAGACTATATAAGCCCTATGAAGCTCATTTGCAAGGTGTAACAAGTACGTTAGCCCTAAGTAATGTCAGAAATCTTCTCTTGGACTTCTTGGGACAATGTTTCTCATACTGGGTTTTTTTTTTTTTTTTTTTTGCAGCAAATAAATATTTATGCTTTTAAAAAATAATCTGTGTCAATACGAAGTTTGGGAAATATGAGGTTAAAAGAAGTCAAACAACATTCTTTCTTGTAGGAGTCCTCAGAAGATCTAAATGTTAATATATGTAGTAAATATCCAAGAAGTAGATTTTGTAGGCTGTGTTTCCCCACCTTAAATGTTTTGGGGCGAGCCCAGCCTAGTGCACGCCGATCAGAGAGACGCCCAGCCATAAGGGCCCAGGATCCATGGAGACCACGTGCCCTGTGGTGCCAGCACACTACCCAGCAGGTAGGCCTCACCACTGCCCCCTGACTCCATCCCCAGCCTGGCCGAGTGCATGCCGATCACAGAGGTGCCAAGCAGGAGAGGCCCAAGATCTGCGGAGACCACGTGCACTGCAGTGCCAGCACGCAACCCAGCAAGTAGGCCTTGCTGCCACCCCCTGACTCCATCCTCAGCCCGGCCGAAGGTGTGCCAATCAGAGAGGTGCCCAACCAGAGGGGCCCAGGATCTGTGGAGACCACATGCCCTGCAGTGACAGTGTGCGACTCAGCAGGTAGGCCTCACCGCTGCCACCTGACTCCATCCCCAGCCTGGTCGAGGGCATGCTGACCAGAGAGGCATCTCCCAGGAGAGGCCCAAGACCTGAGGCGACCATGCACCCAAGGCACCAGTGGGAAGCCTAGCAGACACTGAGGCAGCTGTGCCAAACTGGCAGCCCCAGCAGCATCCTAGCCAGACAATAGGGTCGAATCAGTGGACTGTGAAATCCCCTGCCAAAATGACTAAACACCAAAGGAAAGATACCAGAAATATGAAAAATCAAGAAAGTACACCACCGAAGGGTAATAACTCTCAAGCTCTAGATCCTATAGAACAAGAAGCCCTTAAAATGTCTGACAAGGAATTTTTAGTGATAATTCTAAGGAAACTAAATGAGATACAAGAAAACTCAGCTAGACAACATGATGAAATGAGGAAAAGTATACAAGACCTGAAAGAAGAAATGTAGAAGGAAATCAATGCCTTGAAAAAGAATGTAGCAGAGCTTTTCTTCATTCTACAAGCTGAAGAATTCATTCGATGAAACAAAAACACAACAGAGAGTTTAACCAGCAGGCTTGCAGAAGCAGAAGAGAGAACTTCTGACCTTGAAGATGGGCTGTCTGAAATAACACAGGCAGATTAAAAAAAAAAGAATTAAAAACATTGAAGAAAATCTAAGAGAGATATTAGACAACCTTAAGCACTCAAATATCTGGGTCATGGGTATTCCAGAAGGGGAGGAAAAAGGAGATTGCATTGAAAACATATTCAACAAAATAGTAGCAGAAAACTTCCCAGGTATAGGAAAAGACACAGATGTTCAGATTCAGGAAGCTCAAAGATCCCCAACTGTATTCAACCCAAAAAGGTCTTCTTCAAGACATGTTATACTCAAATTGGCAAAACTCAAAGACAAAGAGACAATCTTAAAAGCTGCAAGAGAGAAGCATCGAATCACCTACAAGTCACCCCCAATCAGGCTAACATCAGACTTTTCATCACAAACTCTAAAAGCTAGAACAGAATGGGATGATATATTCAAAATACTAAAAGACAGAGATTGCCAGCCAAGAATACTCTACCCCACAAGGCTATCCTTCTGAAATGAAGGAAAAATAGTATATTTCTCAGACAAACAAAAACTGTGGGAGTTCACTACCACATGACCACTGTTACAAGAAATTCTCAAGGGAGTACTGAGTTTGGTACCTGAAAAATAACTACCACTGCCAAAAAAACTCAAGAAAAATCAAAACCCACTAGTAAAATAAAAATGCCAACGTGAAGATAAAAAAAAGTATATCTACAACCCAAGGAACCAACAAATACAGAAGACAAACACTAAATCAGAGAGAAACGAACAAAAGACACTTAAGACATCCAAACAAAAATCAATAAAATGGTAGGAGTAAATCAACATTTTTCAATAACAACTCCTAATGTAAAAGGATCAAATTCCCCAATCAAAAGACACAGACTGGCTGACTGGATTAAAAAGAAGGACCCAACTATATGCTGCCTTCAGGAGACCCACCTCACCTATAAAGACTCACATAGACTAAGAGTGAAAGGATGGAAAAAGACTTACCGTGCAAACAGAAATGAAAAACGATCTGGAGTAGCTATTCTTCTATCTGATAAAATAGACTTTAAACTAAAAACCATAAAAAGAGATAATGAGAGCCACTATATAATGATAAAAGGATTGACCCATTAAGAAGACATAACAATCATAAATATATATGCACCCAATGTCAGAGCAGCCAGATTTATAAAGCAAACACTATTAGACCTAAAGAAGGAAATAGACACTAATACCATAATAGCAGGGGACCTGAACACACCACTATCAATATTGGACAGATCATCTAGGCAAAGAATCAGCAGAAAAACACAAGATCTAAACAACACTCTAGACCAATAGGACTTGGCAGCTATCTACAGAACATGCCATCCAACAACCTCAGAATATTCATTCTTCTCATTAACATATGGATCATTCTCCAGGATAGATCACATGTTAGGTCACAAATCAAATCTCAACAAATTCAAAAAATTGGAATTATCCCGTATAATTTTTTCAGACCACAATGGATTAAAATTAGAAATCAATAACAAATGAAATTCTGGAAACTACAAACACATGGAAATTAAACAGCATTCTACTTAATGACATATGGGTCCAAGAAGAAATCAAACAGGAAATCAAAAAATGTATTGAAACTAATGAAAACAATGATACATCATTCCAAAACCCATGGGATACTGCAAAAGCAGTACTAAGGGGGAAATTTACCACATTAAATGCTTACTTCAGAAGAATGGAAAGATGGCCAGTGAACAACTTAATACTTCACCTTAACGAACTAGAAAAACAAGAACAATCCAAACCCAAAGTTAGCTGACAGAAAGAAATCATTAAGATCAGAGCAGAACTTAGTAAAATTGAAACCCAAAAAACGATACAAAAGATCAATGAATCTAAAAGTCGTTTTTTATTAAAGATAAATAAAATTAGCAAACATTAGCATGGCTAACTAAAAAAAGAAGAGAGAAGACCCAAACAACAAAAATTAGAAATGAAAAAGGCGATATTACAACTGATACATCTGAAATACCAGGAATCATTTGAGACTACTACAAACAACTCCATGCCAACAAATTTGAAAATTTGGAGGAAATGGATAAATTTCTGGACATACACAAACTACCAAAACTCAGCCAAGAAGATGTAGAAAATCTGAACAGACCAATAACAATAAAATAGATTGAAGCTGTTATCAGAAGGCTCCCAAGAAAGAAAAGCCCAGGACCAGATGGATTCACAGCAGAATTCTACCAAAAATTCAAAGAGGAATTGACACCAATTCTCTAAAACTATTCCAAAAGATTGAAACAGGGACAATTCTCCCAAACTCATTCTATGAAGCAAACATCACCCTGATACCAAAACCAGGTAAAGATACAACTAAAAAAGAAAACTACAAGGCCGGCCCGTGGCTCACTCGGTAGAGTGCGGTGCTGATAACACCAAGGCCACGGGTTCGGATCCTATATAGGGATGGCCGGTTTGCTCACTGGCTGAGTGTGGTGCTGACAACACCAAGCCAAGGGTTGAGATCCCCTTACCGGTCATCTTTTAAAAAAAAAAAAAGAAAGAAAGAAAACTACAGGCGAATATCCTTGATGAATGTAGATGCAAAAATCCTCAATAAAATACTAGCTAACAGACTACAGCAACACATATGCAAAATTATACACCATGATCAAGTGGGATTCATTTCAGGGATGCAAGGTTGGTTCAAAATATGCAAGTCAATAAATGTGATACACTATATCAATAAAATCAAACACAAGGACCATATGATCATCTCTATCGATGCTGAAAAAGCAATTGATAAAATTCAACACTCATTCATGATAAAGACTCTATATAAGTTATGTATAGATAGACAGTATCTCAACATAATTAAAGCCATAAATAATAAACCCACTGCCAATATCATCTTGAATGGGGATAAGCTGAAAGCTTTTCCTTTAAGAACAGGAACTAGACAAGGATGCCCACTCTCACCACTCCTATTCAACCTACTGTTGGAAGTGCTAGCCAACACAAACAGAGAAGAGAAGGAAATAAAGGTCATCCAGATTGGAAAAGATGAATTTAAGCTGTCCCTGTTTACAGATGACATGACCCTATATATCAAACAGCCTAAAGCCTCTACAATAAAAACTGTTGGAGTTGATAAATGATTTCAGCAAAGTTG
>NW_007727925.1:298187-301762 GCF_000696425.1 Galeopterus variegatus | reverse complement strand
CCAACAGACACATGAAAAAATGCTCAACATCACTCAGCATTCGGGAAATGCAAATCAAAGCTGCACTGAGATACCATCTCACCCCAGTAAGGATGGCTAATATCCAAAAGACTGTGAAAGATAAATGCTGGCAAGGTTGCAGAGAAAAAGGAACTCTCAAACATTGTTGGTGGGACTGCAAAATGGTGCAGCCTCTATGGAAAATGGTATGGAGGTTCCTCAGGCAATTGCAGATAGATCTACCATATGACCCAGATGTCCCACTGCTGGGAATATACCCAGAGGAATGGAAATCACCAAGTCAAAGGTATATCTGTTCTCCAATGTTCACTGCAGCACTCTTTACAATAGATAAGAGTTGGAACCAGCCCAAATGTCCATCATCAGATGAGTGGATATGGAAAATAGGGTATATCTACACAATGCAATACTACTCTGCTATAAAAAAGAATGAAATACTGCCATTTGCAACGACATGGATGGACCTAGAGAGAATTATATTAAGTGAAATGAGTCAGGCACAGAAAGCAAAATATCATATGTTCTCACTTAATTGTGGGAGCTAAAAATAAATAAATAAATACACAAATAACCTCCAAGGGGGGGGGACGGAAGAAGACACAACAATTACAATTCCTGTTGATACAACAAGTGAGCAGAAAGGACGTTGTTGGGAGGGAGGGGGGAGAGAGAGGAGAGAGGGAGGTTTTGGTAATGGGCCACAATAATCAACCACATTGTATATTGACAAAATAAAATAAAATTTTAAAAAAATGTTTTGGGGCATATGTATTCATATATTCATTCTGAAATTGTTTTTCACAAAGCACCATTTTAGAAAAGCTTCTTCTAGGTGTATCATGATTTGAGACAGAATCCTGTCCTCTCCACAGTTTTCTTTTTATTTTCACTTCTCCCAACTTTCTTGAAAAGCAGGTGTTTCCCCGGCAAATCAGAGTTGCTTATGATAATTCCATCCCCAAGTAGCCAATCTGAAGTTTGCCATTGGAATTCACTGATTTTGCCAGAAAAGGTAATTAATTACAACATCTGATAGGGTTTTGAAAACCTTTGGAATGCCTCTTTCTAGATTGTAGAACTCCATAGGTACCTCTAGATGAAGATTTTAATGCTACATTATTTTTAGCATTTCACCGCCTGCCTCCAAGGCCCTCCAAGATAGAAACTCTTCTGACTCCCCAATCTCATTCCCGACTATCTGCTTGCATAAGTGTCCATTCCGAAAGACTGTTTTGTCAATTGCATTCTGTTCATGTCCTCACTCACTCATTAAAAACATTCATCCATGCCCACAATTTGCCAAACACTGAATTAGAATGTAATGATATAAGGATAAATATGACAGACACAGTTGTTTACACTCAAGGGTGTCATCCTTGACAGACAAGATGAGGCACTTAAATCCAGTGAAATTGATTCAGTGCTAGTGGCAGCATGGATGCAAATAGAAGGGGCATCTAACTCAGTCTGGGTGATTCAGGGAAGGCTTCCTCGTTAGAATGACCTCCAAAATTGAATGTAAGATGAACACCTCAGTAGGCATTTCTTAGCCAAGGGAAGGGTGTGTATTCTAGGGAGAGAGGAATGATGGGGAAGGAGGGTTTCAGGCATGTGACAGGAAATAACATAAGCAGAGATAGGAGAAAACGTGCCCTGTTTGAAGAATTGAAAGACATTCTCTAGATGGTGTTTAGATCAGGAAGGGAAACAGAGATGTGTCTGGAGAGGTAAAGAGGGTTAGATCGTGAGCCAAATTGTTTTGATACTACTGTCCTTTTCTCCCTAAACACCAGCACATTGTAATTATTGTGCCCATTATCCTTATTGTTTTCCCTCCCTAAAATGCTTTGCCTAAATTCTATCCTTCTTTTAGGACTCAGGAAAAAATCTCCAATCTCACTGTGATCTTGCATTTCACTAAACTACCATAAGAGTTTCTATCATCTCCACCCATTAGTAACAGTCCCTGGCAACTTGAACATAGAAAGATAAATAGCAGTACATGCTTCCTCTTTCCAGCCAACCTAGGAGGTCTGAAGGTAAGGGTTGCACTGCAGAATCTTGAACATAAAAGGGAAAGCCACCCAAAAAGAGCTATAAACATCCTATACAAAATGTCTCAAAATAACAAAGGAGGCTGACATATTTTAAGAAAATTTTATATTTTATACACAACCAGACATTTTAAAAATGTCTTCTGGTTCTAGGAATTTATCTAAAGAAAATAGTAGAAACAGTGCACAATGGTGCCTAAGGATGTTCATTAAAGTCTGCTTATAGAAGCAAAATTGTTGGAAGCAATTTGAAGATCCTTCGAAGATCAGTGTTAAAAAGTGATGGCTTATTTGCACAAAGGAGTACCATGCAGCCATTAAAAATAATGATGTACATCTAAATAGGATGAGATAAAAAGGTGTTCAAGACATATTGTTAAATGACAAGAGCAGGTTGCCAATAAGCTTTTCTGGTATGATCTCAATTATGTAAAATTTTATAAATACCTACTCACAGAAAGATGTTAAAAATAATAGTCACTAGAAAGATAATAATGCTTAATTCAGGGTGGGAGATTTTCTGGTGATTTCTATTTTCTTTTCTATATTCTGCTGTACTGATTCATTTTAAATAATGTGCATAGTTTTATGTAAAGAAAAATTTAAAAATATAGTTCAATTTCCATTTTAAAAGAAGAAAATTTCATTTTCAATGGACAGAATAGTTGGTTTTTGGCTTGCACCTCATTAGGCAAGCAGTTCTCAAACATTTTTCTCCTTGGATATTTTCAATAACTGCCATGCTTAGAACCTCCACAAACATGAGATAGGGTGTGGGTTCTGGGCCACTCCAGGATGGAGCTGGTTCTACCTTTCTCTCTTCCACTTATCTTGGACATGGGCTGCTTTATTAGACTATTGGTCTGACATGCCCACAGGGAATTAAAGTCTTTCACAAGATATCTGGGTCTTCTGATTTGAAGACATTGGCGAGAACATAGTTGCAGATTTTGACTAGTACTGAAGAGTACAGTGAGCTGATTTCACAAGATATCTGGGTCTTCTGATTTGAAGACATTGGCGAGAACATAGTTGCAGATTTTGTACTGAAGAGTACAGTGAGCTGATTTTTTTTCCCCCTTCAGGAAACAAGAGCTTAAACCTCATGAGAATTTGGTTGCAACAGTGCTTTAATAATGTTTCCTCATACTGATGAAAAGATTTTATACCTCAAACCTCTACCTTCAATGAATGCAGACCCAAAAAGAATAAATGAATATAACCCATTGTCTATTTATATACCCATTTATATCTGGCTGACAGCCTTGGTCTGTGTGCTTGATTTTCTGCACTGAGAAAACATCCTCTATCTGCCAGAAAATCCATGATCTTCATCTTTTCAAAACCAGCTCCCCAATTTTCTCAAACAGAAAACCCTCCTTCCTGACCCCTGTTGGCTCATGTCTTCTAAACCACCCACTGGTTATGGGCTGAATTGTGTTCTACCCTCCCAGCCAAAAAAAAAAAAAAAAAAATTCATATGTTGAAGTCTTAATGTCC
>NW_007727925.1:289780-297234 GCF_000696425.1 Galeopterus variegatus | reverse complement strand
CCCCTGGTTATGGGCTGAATTGTGTTCTCCCCTCCCAGCCAAAAAAAAAAAAAAAAAAATTCATATGTTGAAGTCTTAATGTCCAGTACCTCAGAATGTGACTGTATTTGAAGATAGGGTCTTTAAAGAGGTGATTCATTTAAAATGAAAACATTAGAATGAGCTCTGATCTAATATGATTGGAGTCCTTATAAGAAGGAGAAATATGGATACAAAAAAAGACAGCAGTGATGCGTGAGCATAGAGGAAAGACCATATGAAGATACAGCAAGCCGGTGACCATCTGCAAGTCAAGGTGAAGTCTCAGAGGAAACCAAATCTGCCACTACCTTGATCTTGAACTTTCAGCCTACAGAACTGTGAGAAAATTAATTCCCGTTGTGTAAGCCACCCAATCTGTGGCATTTTGTTACGGCAGCCTGAGCAGACTAATACAGTGATGCAAAGCCGATTCCTCCGTTAACACTGAAAGCTGAGCTGAGGGAGAATAAATAAGAATGTCAAAGACATTGCTTCAAGCTTCTTTTTCAAGCACTCAATTTTTATTCCTCCACTATAGATTAGGGATAAATTTGCCTCTTGGTACTTCATATAAGTGAAAAAGGAGTGGGAATTGGATTCATCACGTTCCTATTATTTCTGTCCTGGTGAAAAGAATTAAAACAAGGCAGAACCCCTCTTGGTCATAGATGTTCTTCACCGAATATTTAGAAAACTTAGAAGGATGAAAGAAAAAGATGGATTCCTCATAATGTAATATACAGCTGGGGCTGAATTTAATTGTGGAATAAATATATTTATTCACAAAAAGTGAAAGAAGCAGAAGCCTTTATTTCCATCCTGTAGCTGGAATTGTCTCTGGTTGCTCCAGATATGTCTCAGCCATGGGTTGTGGGCTGTAAACAAGGTTCTTCTGAGACTGGTCCAGAGTCACTGAATGGACCATCTAGTTCTAAAACTTCGAGTTGTTCCAATAATTGAAAATTATCACATTTGGATTAAAGGATTGGAAATAGTAATGATAAGATTAGATGTGCTTTAGGCAAATGTTTTGACTGGATATAAAGTATATGTGCAAACATTAGACAGGCCTCTGATCTTTGGTATTCCAAAAAAGCCATCCCAAAAGAATCAAGATATCAAGCAGACTACATTGATAAACAAGGATTTCTCGAGTTCACAGAAAAACACTAATCATAAAAGAAAATTTTGATAAATTGGAATTCAATAAAATTGAATTTCTTTTCATCAAGGCATCATTTAAAAAGTGAAAAGGCAAGTCACAGAGAGATATTCTCAATTCCATCCAGAATATAAGAAAAAAAATCATAATAAAAAAACCCAGTAAAATTGAATTTCTTTTCATCAAGGCATCATTTAAAAAGTGAAAAGGCAAGTCACAGAGAGCTATTCTCAATTCCATCCAGAATATAAGAAAAAAAATCATAATAAAAAAACCCAATTTATCAAATAACCAACTTAAAAAATGGTCAAGAGACTTGAACAATTATTTTAGAAAGAAAACAGAGAGAGGGAAAGGAGAGGGAGAGGGAGAGGGAGAGGGGGGGAGAGAGAGAGAGAGAGAGAGAGAGAAAGAGAGAGAGAGAAAGAGAGAGAGAGAGAATATTGAGAGATTATCCAAATAGCCAGGAAGAAAATGGAAAATTGTTCACCACTGTTAGACATAGGAGAAAACCAAATCAAAACCACAATTGGGTACTACTATACCCTTCCCTTTTCAGTACGTCTAAATTTAAAAACTGACACTATCAAGGGCTGACAAGAATGTGAAGCAACTGGAACTCTCAGACAATGCTTATGGATGACTGTTACAGAAAAAATGTCCCACGAAAAAAGCCAGATACAAAAGAGTACATCCTGAGCAATTCCATTTATATGAAGTTAAGACTAAGCAAAACTAGTCTGTGGTGTCTGAAGTCAGTATAGTGGTTAATTTGGGGCATAAGGCAGAGGACACAGAGAGGAAAGAGGAAAAAAAGAAATTTCTAGTGTGATGGAAATGTTCTCTCTTGAACATGGGTGTATGTTTATGAAATATCCATTGAGCTGTGCACCTAAGGTTTTTGCACTTTACTATGACTGTGGTATGCCTCGGTCAGCAATTTTTATGTGCAGATAATTTGACAGAACTTAACACATCATAGAACAACCCTGAGCAACGTTTCTCTTTATCATCATTTACAAATCATCAGGTATTGACTTGACGCATTGTATTACTATATTCCAGAGTTAGGTGGCAGTGAATTCACTATTTAAATATTTACATGATATGTCTTTTGTCTGTGACTAGATTATACACTGCTTGAAGGCAAGCAGCATTTTATATGTCTGTCTTTTTGGAGCACTTACTGTAAGCTACATACCACGTGCTGATTACTGAATAAATGTTATTTCCTTTCATTCTCAACCACTCAGGAAGTTGGTATCACTATCTCACTTTTACGAATAAGCCTAAAGTCAACCAGCTGGTCAGCAGAGGTGCAAGGTTCCAGCCCTGGTTTTTCTATTTGCAAGGCAGTACTTTTCAGCAATGCTAAACTATCGTGTACTATAATATATTCTACACTATAGTATAATATACTATATATACACCATACTATAGTATAACAGACTATATATAATATTATACGTAATAGGATATATAATAGTCTATTATACTATAGTATATATTATATATAATAGTATATATTATTATAATGGCATATATTATTATAGTAAAGTATAGCATATATAGTATGTATTACTATACTATATATACTATATACTATCTATACCACAGTATACTAATATATACTATACTATAGTACTATAGTATAGAATATATTATAGTATACTGTAGTACTATAGGGAGTATCTTCCATTGTTATTATATAATGTTTTGTCATCTCTACTAGATTTTAAGCTGCAAAAGGGTCAAGACTGCATTTTCTATTTCTGTTTTATTGCCTGACTTTCACTGAATAAGGAATTAAATGCAGTGAGCCCCAAATCAACGATGTGGGTAATGATAGTAAACTGGCATCCAGAGGCAGCAGCATGGACAGCAACTGCAGTAAAGGGAGCTTCTGGATGCATTTCAAAATTATAGTTCATGAACAAAATCAAAGGCAGATATTTTGCAAATATATAACAAGGCCATTATCAATGACAAGAGCAGCAAGCTTAGGCAGAACAAAAATGTGCTCAGCAGTGGCACAGAGAATTCTCAATTTCCCCAAAGGTCTCACAGATTAAAAAGCACTGAGGTATGTGAATCTCTAAGAAACAAACATGGAATAGAGGGAGGTAAATGGAAAACAACCCTGTACTTCTAAGCAGGTGGTTTTAAAACTTTCTGCCTCATGCTTCTTATGTTGACTGGAAACTAGTATTTTCAATTTTTAATTTATTCATCTTTCCCAAGAACTCTTACTTGAAAATATCCCCTTTAACTCTCCATGAATGCTCAAAAATTGCCTCTCATTTTCCTATAGTTGTCTGTATTTTACGACCAGTTTTAGCTGAAATGGTGGCACAGGCAGGTTTTGCCTCTAGCTCCCTTCCACTTCTCCTTTTATCTCAACTCCCCCAGATGTTCGCACCCACCATCGCCCACAGCCCCCAATTCTCTCCCTGGTGATACTTGCTGATAACAGTGCTGTTAGGGGCTATGCATTCTGGGGGGATCTGCATTTTAATAGGTTACTCTCCCACCTACAGGCCCCTGCACTAGATCACTCGTGAGCAGTCATATAATATTTAGCCTGCCCATATTTTAAAGACAAGCAAAAACTACAAAAAAACTGAGGCAACATGTACAAATAAAAATACGTTGAAAAAAACTTGCCAGGTTCTTCCAAAAAATCAAAGAATTGGCAACACTAGGCTTGCAGTCTCAAATGCAATAATCAGCTGGAACTGTGCAGAGGCTTGTCTGCTCTAGAGGATCATGTGGTCTCCCAGTTACCACAATCCCCACTATTCCTTATTGAATCCCTGACACAGAAGAGTAGTCAGTTGCCATTTATCAGCATTAGAGCTTTTGTTTTACTCACAGTACAGAAATATTTCTGTGCCCATATGTCTATCCAAAGTAAAAAAATAAAAGGTAGACCAAGAAGGCCTATTTATTTTTCTTACACCAAGTGTGCTTCACTCAATCACATACCTTTGTTGAACCATGCAGACACCAAGTTTTGGGTCCAGCTGTAGCTCATTGTGATAGACTTCAAGTGTAATAACAGGAGGTGGAAACATTCCTTTTGTCTAGCACTCAATTATTCATTCATTCATTCAGTTATCACATATGTATTGAGAATCTGCCATGTGTCAGACACTAATAAATACCAGAAATAATGATGCTGATGATGATATTGGGTGTATTAACTCATTTTCTGTCATTTATAACAGAATACCTGGAACTGGGTAATTTATAAGAAAAATAATTTTTTATAGTTTTAGAGGCTCATAAGTCCCAGGTTGAGAAATACATCTGATGAGTGCCTTCTTCTTGGTGAGGACTCTGCAGAGACTCAAGGTGGCAAAGAGTAAGAGCACATTCATATGATCTCCTTATAAAGCCACCAGTTCACACATGTAATAACCCATTTATCCACTAATCCATTAATCCGTGTATAGATTAATCCTTTCCTACGGGCAGAGCTCTCGCAATCCAATCACCTCCCTTATGCCCCACCTGTCAATACTGCCACACTGGGGATCGAGCTCCCACATGAACTCTGGAGGGGACAAAAGTTCAGACCACAGCAATGGGGATGGTAAATATAGTAATTAATATTTATGAAAGGCCAGGTATTATTCTGAATGCTTTCATTGAATCCTCATAACAATCCTGTAAGTGAATTCCATTATTATTTTCATTTCACAGATGAAAAAACAGAGGTTCAGAGAGGCAAAGTAATTTGTCCAAGATCTGCTAAGAAGTGATCTGGCTGGGTTACGAAAGCAACAGTCTAACTACAGAGTACAGCAGGCTTAACCATTATGTAAGCAGCCCCTGACGACATAGACACACTGATGGTGCCTCTGCCTCCGGGGTCTTTGTCAGGGACTATAAATGTAATGAGACTTCCTACCTCACCATGTTTTCAAATTTTGTTTGTTCTCCAAATTTCTCCCATGTTTGTTCAAAGTTTTAATCTGGATCATTTACCAAATCCCTCGTTTTCCTATATTTTAATTACTTTTCAGATCAGTCGTTGCTGCATTCTTCCTTCCATCTGAGTCTAAATTTACAAATCCCCATAAAGAAATGTAAACAAACAAACAAAAAGAACCCCCGCTAATCCACCCTGGCGATTCTTGTGCCCTATCTAATGAGCCCTAATGTATTAGGATAAACAACCATTCCAAACTATTTGGTTAGAATTTAGAGAATCAATTTTTTAAAGCATTTGGATGATTTTCTTTTCTTCAGTCAGTTCAGGTCTAAATTAGCTTCAAATACAAACCCCAAGACCATGTCCCTTTTGCTTTAACTATCACAAAATCAGACTTTTAGGAAAGTTCTATGTGCCAGGAGGGTGATAAGTCTTCATCAGACCACTTTACCCCCTTGAACTGAAAGGCCATGTAGCCATTCCAGGCAGGCATTTCATTTCTAACTCCACTGTAGAACTCTAAACAAATTTGGTATTGTCTGACAATTATACTGTTCATTTCATCTAAATTCCATTTTGTTTTAATGTGGATGGAAAAACAAAGTCAGCTTTTCAGCCCTACTATTTGCTCCACACTCTCACTTCCCTGTCTGGTTTAGACTTTAACAATGTAAAATAATCATACCCTAAATTGGCCATGTTCTCTTTCCCCTCTTCCATTTGAAACCCTGTAAGCAAATGAAATTATTTCATGGGCTCTCTCTCCTACAGTCTTCTTTCATAGTGGCTTTCTTATCTTAAGAAACAAAACTGTTTAAGGAATTACATTAACACTCCACTTCATTTCACTAGACATGGACATAGTATGCTGTTTAACACTAATCAGCCATTTATGATTTCAAAATAAATATAAGAGGAATGGAAACAAGAAGAGAGATCCGACATGTCCTTACTAACCTTCCTCAGCAGTCATAAACACCTGAAGTCATGTAGAGTCACAGATAGTGAAGAAACCACAGTTCACCCAACTTCCAAGTAACTCCCAAATACCAAGTAGGTATTCCAAATAGGAGTACAGAGTTCTATAGTCCAATTATCTTCCCGTATTGAACTGGAATATCCTGTTTTTTCCCAAGCTCTTCCTGTCCATCATTCAAGGGATCTCCATTTACAAATGCAAAGTTAAACTCTGGTTAGGTGTATTTTATATTTTACTAAACACTTTTTCCATCTATTTCAGGCCCATTCTTCTTGATCTTCATCGATTACCTTTCCCACTTCTGCTTTTTGATATCCCTAATGGCTTGAACATACTTTCCAGATTTTCCTCAAACATTCACTCCAACTTATTCATTCATCTGATACATATTTATCAAGCACCTGCTATGGGCTGGGCTCTGTTTTCCATGCTGGGGCCACAGTGGCCAACAAATCAAAGTCCCTGCCCTCATGGTGCTCATGTGTTGGAAAAATAGTAAAAAAAAAAAAAAGGGGTGGTGATTTTATGCAATAACAAGCACCATGAAGAAAATAAAAGAGGCTAATATGATGGAGAGTGATTGGAGAAAGGAGTTACTTAAGACTGAGTGACTACCGACGATTTCTCTGGGAAGGTGGAAAATGGGGAATATGGTCTCTTATCTCTCCTTGAAGACCGCACATCCTGCTCAGTTCCCTTTAGAGGTGACTCATTGTCTCATACCTTGTAATTAGAAATTGGTGCTGGAATTCTATTTCCTTCTCCCTGCCACTTCCTGATTATTTTGTCATTCTTTTCTTCCAGTAATTCCAGCTCTGTATGAAGCCCACATCATTGAACTTTTTTTCATTTGGTCACCAAAATTTACCCACTTCCGTGTCATTTTCCTTACATTCTTTGACATCTTTATTCCCCAAATCAGATTCCTTGTTTTGCACCCAATCTTCTAGCTTTTCCTTGGATGGACACATTATTCACAAAGATCAAGAAACAACACCCTTGTGTATCAGTCCTTTGATTTATTCCTACTCCAGTGACCTTCAGCTCTACTCTATTGGGCAACCCATTTGCACAGCTATACTTGCACTTTATTATTTATTAGCACTCTATGGTAGTAACTTTGAACTTCTACTCTTGATTTGCAAGCTCCCGTCATTTCATTTCATACTAACCTCCACTCTTCTCTTCATTTGGATCTATAATCATTTATGTCCGAGTCTACTTATACTATTCTGATTCACCTCTGAGTGCTGAGTCTGTGAGGGACAGATCTGAGTTCAAATCCCACTCTCCACTTAGAGCTGTAAGACATTAGGAAAAAGTTACTTAACCTATCTAGGACTCCTTATCCTTTT
>NW_007727925.1:287240-288178 GCF_000696425.1 Galeopterus variegatus | reverse complement strand
CAGCACATTTTAAGTAGTGGGAACAGCAAATAAACCAACACAGAACTGAAAGAAAAAACAAAGTACCCACAACCAGAGACAAAGTTTCACATTACCTAGTAAAGGCCTCATTTCACCAAAGAACACCTGTAACATCTAGAAGGACCAGAAGTCTCCTTCATTACCAAGCCAGAAAGCGGGGAGGTCTGGAGGCCTCAGCAAGGTCCCCCAACACCCACAACCAATTCTGAGGGTGGGGGACGAGGGCCTCGGCCACAACCCCCTGACATGCACAGCCATGCCAGCGGCAACAACCAAGCCAACACAGGAAGTACCCTGGGCTCTCCTAAGCCACGGTGGTAGGGGTGCTGAGGGACTTGGCCACTCCCCGCTGACATGTGCAACCAGCCAAGTGACAACCACCAAACTGCTTCAGGAAGCTCCCCAGGCTCTTCCAAGCTGGGGCACTGGGGGTGCTGAGGGCCTAGGCCACTCCCCCCCAACATGTGCAACCAGCCCAGTGATGACCACCAAGTCACAGTAAGAAGGGCTGTGGGTTCCTGAGCTGGGATGGTGAGGGACATAGGCTTTTGCCACACCACCCTGACATCTGCATCCATCCTGGCAATGACCAAGCCACTGCTGGAAGCCCCCCAGCCTCCCCTGTGGGAATGTGGGGGGTGCCACAGGCCTCAATATCCCACCCTCCTCCTTCCTCCTTCTTCCATCCCATTTCCTTCCCCTTCCCCTCTCCCCTTCCTTCCCAACTGCTCTGCAACAGCATCCTAGCATGTTAAAAGTAATATTAATAAAATTACATGTTCTTTAAAAATAAAATAAAAGTAATATTTAAGTAAATAATAGTAATGAGTAAAATAAAATTAATGACAAAAAAAAAAAATCTCTCTGTTTTGTTTCTCTCTAGTTTCCATATTACTGGATTTGACAGCAAAATTCCC
>NW_007727925.1:283555-286077 GCF_000696425.1 Galeopterus variegatus | reverse complement strand
AAATCTCTCTGTTTTGTTTCTCTCTAGTTTCCATATTACTGGATTTGACAGCAAAATTCCCATAACTGTATTGATGGCTGTAGCTCATATTGATGCTATCAAACCTCACAATTGTTAGTCACTAAATCTTTCCCTCATTGCTAATTGACTGTCTACCTCACTTACTGGAGTCCTTCTTCTCTTTTATTAACCACAAAAATTCCTAAATGCTCTCGTTCAGTCTCGATAAATGATCTAATCTTCCATTTTACTAATGTATCAGGATGTTAAATTCAACTCTTCCTGTTGTCTTGAATATTCTGCCTAGGTCCTTGGCTGAGAATAACACAATAGTTGCCAAACCCTCCCCCGTTCTAAAGAAAGATGCTAAACCAGCTACACAGGACTTGCAAAGAAGATGGCTCAAAACCAATTCTGCTACATAGGCCCATCACTACCTGTCGAATGTAAAAGATTGAAGTTTAAGAGGCCATGAGAAAATTTCACTGCGGAGAGTAATTGAAATGTTGTGACATCCTGTCCTTGCACCTCACCTTATAACAAGTGAAAAACTCTTCAAAAGGATCCCAAAGAGACCTTAATATGTGTCCCTTGAGTTAGAGAATGTGGGGTTTGGCATGTGTTTCTTGCTGGGAAAAGTCGGTGCCTGGGGTGAGCTGCTTTGCAGCAGAGGGCAAGGAGAAGGCTGCTTCCAGAAGAAACTGCTTCTCCATCAACAGCTGGAAAAAGTGCACATCTCCCGAGAAATAACATGGCTCTCGAGGTGGTGTGTTATACTGGGGTCATCTTAGAACTGCGTGGAAGGATGCAGTGACACAGCAGAGTGTGGACAGCCAGAAGACCAGAGGATGAGAGTGGAGCAGAAAGCAGCCAGCTAGACTGTTATCCTTGCTTGCATTACAGCAGCTGCAACTGGTGCTCCTCAGTGGGAGTACATCTGAGAAACTTAACAAAAGATTCTCAAGAGGCATACAAGTCCAGTCTGAAATTGTACATGTAATTCGAGAGGATAAGGACAACAGATGACAATTATTCCAGCCACATAGACTTGGGCAATTTCCCCCTTAGGTCACACTGCATCTAACATCTAACTAAATCCTAGAGGAGTAAAAAATAAATAGGGAGTGAGAAAAGAGGTGAATAAGAGAGAGAGAAGAATGAATTCAAGCATCCTTCCCCCACTGCAAGCTTCTAAGCCTAAAGTAAGCCTGAGCTGGGGGAGTAGAGACAATTTTAAATTGAATCTCTTTTGAGATTAAATCTTANTATTGGATTAGTAAAATAAGGCTGATCTCAGGAATTAGAGATCAGAAAAGCGGTGGCACCTGGCTAAGAGTTTATCTAGACTATAAAAGAAAGGGTCTAGGGATTCAGCTGAAGGGGCAGAAGGAGAAAGAATAAAGCTACTTCTTGAATGCACCCTTTTGATCCAGATCATTCAATAAAATGGTAACACTAAGACCCTTTTATGAGGACCTTTTCAACTTCTCTCTCATTCCCCTTAAAATTTTATATTTGTTCACTTGTCCTTTTTTAATTTACTCAGGACTCAAAAAAAAAATTCTCTCTCCAATAAGATAATTAATTTTCACCAGCTTCCTCCTCTTGGTTCTCATTCATCCGCTGATTGATTTTTCTTTTGAATATGATACTCTTTCATTTTCCGTGACACTGCACCCTTTTATTAATCATTGTGATAATTTCTTAGTCTCCTTTGATGTTTATTTTTTTTTTTCTTCTGCCCATCTTGATGATTCTCTGCATTTTCTTTCTTCTGTTCTCTCTCTATGGCTTCATGTAATACCACTGTTATAACTTCCGTGGCTACATTTCTAGCCTCGGTGTTTTTGCCTAAGTCCAAGATCCAGAGTTTCCAAGGCCTGTAAAACATCTTCATATTTTTATTTCTAGAATACTTTGCTCCCACTTTGTGTTTCTTTAATTAAATTTTATCCATCTTTGAAGAGCAACTCAAATGTCACCTACTCTCTGAATTCTTCTTCCCTTCGAGCAAAGAACACACAAAATTTCATTTTTTCTTGTAAGGCACAAAACAACAGATAATTTTTTATTTCACCCTCCCATGCACGAGGATTTCTATGGGCAACTACAGTGTCAATCATTTTGCACCTTCCAAAGCACATAGCACAGTCCTTCTGCAATGGGAACGTTCTTATCACTGCTAAATTAAACTGAAATAAAAATTGGAGTATGGAAAAATAAAAATGACATCTTTGAAAATAATCTTTCTGAATATTTAAAGTTAAAAACATGAAAGGATTGTACCCAGAATGCACAAACAAGCAGGTACAGGACCTGGGGGGGCCCAATTATTTCTTTATATTTCCTTACTTATTTTCTTGAACATTTATTTTATTTTATTTTATTTTATTTCCTTTTTGTCTTTTTTACTGACCGGTAACGGGATCGTAACCCTCGGTGTCGCGCCCGCCCCGGGGACCGGCAACGGGATCGCAACCCTCGGTGTTGTGCCCGCACTGCGCTCAACCAGTGAGCGGGAA
>NW_007727925.1:279069-282619 GCF_000696425.1 Galeopterus variegatus | reverse complement strand
GGAACTGGTCTCCACATGGGATCCGAACCCTCGGCGGGAGTGCTGCCGCGCTCCCAGGCGGTGCACTCTCCAGTGCACCACCGGGCCAGCCCTTGAACATTTATTTTTGAATATTTTTTTTTATTTCCACAGGNGTGCACCACCGGGCCAGCCCTTGAACATTTATTTTTGAATATTTTTTTTTATTTCCACAGGTAAATGGGAAACTCTTTGATAATAGAGATTTTATCCATTGAGGAAGCAAAGCTGAATATAAAGAATGCTTGAGTTCATTATAGCTTCAATATCCAGGATAGTAGGGAATTCTAAACTTAGCCAAAGCAATGAGGGAATGAGAGTGAGCCATACCTAAAATCCTTAAATATGTGTAAAATGGATGTAGATATCAAGTATATATACATATGTGTCTGTATTTAGATGCTTGTGGGACTATAATTGCTTAATGAATTTTGTTTAGTATCATAAAATAAACATCTTGATGGGCATATACCTTCACAAGTGACTTATTGCAAAGAAAAAAAAATCAAAATCTTTTGTGTGGTATGAATGAGCATGGTCAGCTGCATATACTCTCCTGAGTTCTGATTCCTGATTCTTGATTGCTTCCATGACAACCATGTCATTTCACTGCCATAATATCTCATAAACAGTTAAGATGAATGGAAATATATGCATGTCTCCTGAGTTCTGATTCCTGATTCTTGATTGCTTCCATGACAACCATGTCATTTCACTGCCAGAATATCTCATAAACAGTTAAGATGAATGGAAATATATGCATGTTCTCCTGAAATTAATTGTTAAGACATAAAAGAGGGAGAGAGAGAACTGAAGTTATTCATTTGGTGAGCTCCATTCTACATGGATAAAGAAGTCTTTCCTGACTGAGCCCTTTCCACGTGGATCAAATTTTATATGCTGCTTATTCTTGCTTTGAGGGTGCCTATAATCATTTTCTACTTATTTCACAAATAGATGTCTCACTTTCTCCAGTAGAATATAAACTCTCACAGCATTCTTGTATTTCTTTCTTTTATTGAGTTCTTGCTATGGGCCAGACAGTGGTATTCAGTTCTATGGGTGTGATCACCTTTAATCTTTACAAAAATCATTTTCAAGATGAAGAAACTGAGGCTCCAAGCAGTTAAGCAATTAATTCATGTTTAATCAGAGAAGGAGATGGGCTTAAAATAAGGTCTAATGACTCTGACCATTGCTTACTCTTCTTCTTTTTGATGCAGCATAAGGAATTTACCATATTCTGTTACTTATTGTGATAAATTGTATTATTGTTCTTGATTCATAATCCTTCTCTGTATTTGTGCATTTTGCTATGTGACTTCGTAGTTCCTCCACTAAAAGCAGAGTTTATTTTCTCACCCTATTGAGTTGGCCATATTACTTCTTTTGCCAATGGAATGTGGGGGAAATGACCAGTGTATCCAGAGCTGAGTCTTCATTTGTCCCTCATCTGCTTCTGCCATCACCATGAGGATAGCATGCTCTGGCCATCACACTGAATCAAGGAGGATGAGAGACACTTGGAGCAGATCTTGATGCTCTTCCAAGCCAAGCAGAGAACAGGCTAGGTCAGACAACAACTTTCCAGGCAACCCACACATAAGTAGGCAACAATAAATTATTATTGTTATAGGCCATTGGGTTTTGGAGCTGTTTGTTATGCAGTATTACTGTGGCAATGGCTAACTGATACACTCATTATAATTCTTTATGTTCATATCTAATTTTCTTTACCAAACTATATATTTCAAGTCGTTTGGTAAACCCCAACAATAACTAACACAACGTTTTGCAGGTCATGAGTGTTCAACCAAAGTTCAATTAATAAATGTGTAATTTTTTTTCTATTTCCCAAAGTGTGCTGGTATGTAAGGGTTGGTACTCTTGCAATAAAAATACATGAATCTCATGTAATCATACATTCTGTAAAATAAAATATTGTGTTCTCCACTTATGGTATTCATCTCTGGAGGATCCAGACATGTTTTTATTTAAAATGACAATTTTTTAAGAAGTAAACCATTTCAAAACAACTAGCATTGTCTCTTTAGAAAGGCAGATTGGTACAGTGAAAAGAACACAGCTTTAGCGCTATAAGCCCATTTTTGTTACTTATTAGAAACACCAACATGGGACAAATCCATTGACATCTCTGAGCCCAAATTTTTCATACATAAAATGGGAATGATAGTATTTTTTATGGAATTTTTATGCAGATTAGAATAACTGATATCAGTAACTGTCTACCCTTTAAAAAATTGCTATTTATTAAGGACCTGATGTGTATAATAGGTCTTTTACTCAAAGCCAACACAGTATAAGCACAGCACATCGTTAGAGAACATCAATATTACTTGGCATTACATGATATACAATATTTTCATAAGCTTTACAAATTAAAGAAAACCCTGTAAATCAACATTGCACATGCAGCTAAATTGGGGGCTAGATTTTCTGACCTTCAGAGGTTTTTGTTCCCTCTTTTTTTCATTAGTAGTGCTTTGTGGGTGTATTAGTCTGCTCAGGATACTATAATGAAACACCACAAACTGGATGGCTTAAACAACAGAGATTTATTTTCTCACAGTGTGGAAGCTGGAAGTCCAAGATCAAGGTGACAGATGGGTTGGTTACTAATGAGGTCTCTCTTTTTAGCTGTCTGTACCTTCTCTCTTTGTCCTCCTATAGCCTTTCCTCTATGCGTGAAAGGAGAGAGTTCTGGTGTCTCTTCTTCTTCTGATAAGTCCTATCAGACCAGGACTCCATCCTTATGATTTCATTTAATCTTAATTATCTCCTTAAGGGCCCTATCTCCAAATACAGTTACATTGGGGGTTGGGGCTCAACATACAAATTTTAATGGGACAAAATTCAGTCCATAAGTGTGGGGTAGGGTGGTTTTTCAAATATGTACAAAAATTGTTTAATATTCCTCCCTTCCAGAGAAGGAGCTTAGCTCTCCTCTTAATTCAATGACTTGCTCCTAATGAATAGAATGTGGCAAAAGTGATGGGATGTCACTTCAATATTAGGTAATAAAAAGACTGCAACTCCAACTTACATGCTCTATTTTGCTCTCAGATTCCATGTCTCACCCTTTTGGAACATTTGTTCTAGGGGATGCCATGAAGAGGCCCACATGGTGAGAAACAGGGGCTTCTCGAAGAGAGCAGTGAGGAGCTGAAGTTGGTCAACAACCATGTGAGTGAATTTGGAGGTGGATTCTCAAGCCCTTCTCAAACCTTGAGATGACTGTAACCTTCCCTGATAGTTGACTGCAACCTCATGATTCCTAAGAAAGTTGTTTTAGTACTTCTTGGTTTTTTTGTTTTTAATCTTCCTGCTTATAGTAAAATGTTAGAGGAGAAAAACCAACTAAAGGTGAAACTATTAAACTTGAAGGAAATAGGTTTTGATGGTTTTGAAAATTCTCAGACTTTCCAGATAGGAGACAATTCTAAAACTAAGAAATAGCTCTTCAGCAAAGAGTATAGGCAAGGATCTGCCAGAAAACTAGTCTAAAGAGGAT
>NW_007727925.1:276210-278409 GCF_000696425.1 Galeopterus variegatus | reverse complement strand
AAATAGCTCTTCAGCAAAGAGTATAGGCAAGGATCTGCCAGAAAACTAGTCTAAAGAGGATTCCAAGGATGTGATCGCAAAATTATTTCATAAGATCTTGGGAAGAGCTACAGTGGTGCCTCAGAGTTCCTTTTGGTCAGATAAAAAGCCCACTAAAGCTATCAAATTGTGTCTTACAGATCCTCTCAATCAAACTATAGGGGTGCTAGAAATCTTAAGGGCATTGTCCCTTAACAGTCTCAACAGAATCCTAAAGTAGAGAAAAGCATATGCTGAGTATATTGGACCTGGGGCTTTTGTCTAATAGAGGGTTCCTCAATAAGATTCACCGAAGAGCAATATGGTTTTCAGAAGCATTATATATGCAGTGAGATTGCCATCTTGAATTCAAAAGGACAGAGAAAAAACAAAATGAAAAGAGGCCTTTGGCAGAAATCAGGCCGAGAAAACTCCCTGCTACAAACATGTTCTACTTGTCTTGAAAAAGGACGGAGAAGGCAGAACCAAGAGCCCAGATGGTGGAACTGAGAGCCATGGAGAACTATTCTCAGGTCACAAGACCCCTAACCTTTGAACATCCAACATTTGCCTACCTAGATTTGACAATAGCGATAGACCAGCAATAGTTTTGTGCCTCCTATTTTCTCGTGTTTGGGTCAGAATACCTATAGTAGGTATCCTAAACCTTCCTCACCATCACATATGTGTGTATATGTTCGTTGGGGGCAGATAATGTATACTGTTAGTTTCATAGGTAGAGGAAAACTCTACTCAAGGGGATCTACTTAAGGGACCAAATCCGGAGTCCTTTTCACACCTAGACTCAGTTTAGATAATGAGATCCTGGACTTTGGTCTGAGGGTGCAATGGGATGAGACTTTGGTGGCCTTAAAAGGGGTTTGTATTTTTTATGTGAGAGGAATGTAAATTGTGGACCTGAAGAAAACTTGGTGGTTTTACTAATATGTCCACAAATTTTTGATACTCATTTCTTCAAGAGATGGAACTTAGTCTCCTCTCTTTGGATATGGTCTTACTGGGAACCTCGGGTGACAGTAGCTTGTTTCTGATAACTAAAATATGGCAAGAGCAATGGCTTGTCACTTCTAAGATTAGGTTACAAAAAAGACTGTGGCTTTTGTGTTGGGTGTTTTTTCTTGTTCTTGTCTCTTTCTTTCCTTCTCAGAGCACTCATTCTAGGGGAAACCTGCTGCTACAGAGACACCCTATGAGAAAGGAGAGTGGCCTCAGACCATCAGTCAGCAGAGAATTGAAGCCTTCCAACACTATGTAAGCCAGCTTGGAAGCAGGTCTTCCAGCCTCGGTTGAGACACCAGATGACTGTAATTGTGGCTGATGTCTGACTGGAGCCTTATGAGAGTATGCTGAGCTAGAATCACCCAACCAAACTGCTCCAGATTCCTGGCCCTCAGGAGCAGTGTGAAATTATAAATATTTGCTGACTTAAGCTGCTAAATGTTGGGTATAATTTGTTATGCTGTGACAGATAACGATTATAGAGGAAAACCATCAAAAATCCTGTATAGGTAAGTCTTATTATTCTCATTCCATAAATAAGACTGGGGCATAGAAAAACATTAAGGGATTTACCCAAACCACACAGCTAATAGATGATGGGATAAAGATTTGAATGCACATCTCTGTGCCGGGGGCGGGGGCATGGGGGGAAACAACTTTATACGCATAAAAATAAAATAAAGCCACAATCTTTTATAAAGATAACATTTGGGCTGACACAGAAAGTTCAATAATGACATACAAAACTACCATCTGCTTTAGGAGTAACTGAGGTGTTGGATGGGCAAGGGAATGTGCAAGAGATGCTTAAATGTATAGACCACAGGGGCCAGCATCTGGCAAAGACGAGGTGAGCCATTCCTTCTCCATTCCAGCTTTCCCAATTATGTAAATTGTAACAGAACTTGGCTTCCTGGCAATGCAGAGCTAGTGAGGCATTTGACACACTGTAGAATTTAAGTTTGAAAGTAAAATTGTTTAATGAATGCACACCCTACTCCTTATTCATTATGCAAAGTCGGGTTGTAGAGTTTTCCAATATGTACTCTAATTCCCTTTAAGAAACGTGATTCCACATTCCTCATATTAGCACTGAAAAGAAAAAAAAAGATATTCTGCTGGAACAGTCTTTGCGGTCAGTTAGAAATTCTCTGCTGTTTT
>NW_007727925.1:273811-275210 GCF_000696425.1 Galeopterus variegatus | reverse complement strand
CAAACCTAAATTCATGTTTTCTTATGATATAAGTTTTCTTCCTCCCAGAAAATGGTGTCTAGTTCCTTTTCAGAAAAAGAAATATAGAAAAGCTAAACAAAAGGGCTGTCACAAAGAAAAGTTGTTGTAGAAACCTACATTTAGATTCTTTTATTCCTGTAATCTGCTCCTGTGTCTGTAAAATTTCTCAAAGGCAATTTGGTGATTTATTTTTACCAAAAGTCTTTAAAATGTGCCCACCCCTTCACTCAGAAATTCTACTTCTAGGGAATTACCGGAAGGAGATACTCAGAGAAGTGTACATAAGTGAATATATATGGATATTCTTAACAGTAATATTTATCATACATTTTTAAAGTTGGAAACATTCTAAATGGCAATGAGAGATTAAAGTGATCTCAAGGTGCTTTTAGAGAATTTAAACAGGCTTCATAAAATTTCAAGTGAAAAAATATGGTTAAAAAACAGACTGTTAAGTTGATGCATTTAAAAACAATCTGAAATCTTTAAGCAAGTTTCAGAAATTTGGCAAAAGAATAAACAGACCTCCCATGAAGGGTATTTTCTTTTTTGCATGTGTCTTCCTGAGGTTTGCTACTGTTTTACTGTGTGTATGTGATAGGAAATAAAATGACTTTGACAGAAATATACGAAATATAAAATTGGTCATATAATAGGTCCTCAAACTAGCTGTGGATCTATTATCTTCACTAGACAACAAAAGTTTATTCAAAGATATACCACTGGTCCCAAGAAGTCTCTCCATTCTATTAATTGTAATGTAATGTGAGAGAACAATTCAAAGAAGGAATATTTTGAATGGCTTAATTAAGTTATTAATAAGAGGATTAAAATTGACATTTTCAAACATACTGAGCCTTACAGAAAAACGAATTATTAAAAACCTTTATCTATTTGTAAGTTACCAAAATAATTTCTGGATAAAACGATGTAAGGGTCAGAAAAAAAAATGCATAAATGTAGTCAGAGTATTTTTTCAGCTGCAGGATTAAACCTGAAAAGCTTTATCAAATAAAACTTATAAAGAACAATCATTTTCAAATTATTTTTGACTGTCAGAACCCTTTCGTTCAGAGACATCTAACAAGAAAAACCAGTATCTAAAACTAATTGAAATACAGTTTATCAGATTGGAGGGCTGGATGAGCTATCTCAAGCCCACCAACTTTTACACAATAAACATAGTTTGAAAACCACCATGGTGGAAGATAGCTTCTATAGATCCACCTCCGCTCATCCTTGCCTGTCTCTTATCCAAGAGTTTTGGACTAGGTTAGGATATCTAGGCCCTTGCAACAATAGCATAAGCCTATGCTACATTGGACAAGTAATTAGCCACTTTGCAACTCAGTTTCTTTGGATATGAAATAAGATTAGA
>NW_007727925.1:271155-273330 GCF_000696425.1 Galeopterus variegatus | reverse complement strand
CATTGGACAAGTAATTAGCCACTTTGCAACTCAGTTTCTTTGGATATGAAATAAGATTAGAATGGATTATCTTTATATAAGGCAGGCATCCTCTGAAATCCCATGATCCTACTTCTTGGTATTCATGCCTTGTGTATGCCTCTTTGTTTGAGTGTGACCTGGACCTAGTAATTCACTTGTAATAAATGAATAAAATTAAACTGATCTCATGGTATTTGTGAGATTATGGCACAAAGACCGTGATATCTTCTCTCTTTCTGTTTCTCTCTCTCTCTCTCTCTCTCTCTCTCTCTCTGTCTTTCTCTCTTCTGGAGGGAAACTCCAAGTTGTGAATAGCCCAGGCAGAACTTCACTTGGAAAAAGACTGATTTCTCTAGCTAACAGCCAGCAAGAACCTGAGTTCTGCCAATGGCAATGTAAGGGAACCTGGGAGTGAAACCTCCCCAAGTCAAGTCTTGAGATGACTGCAGCCCTGGCAACCCTTTGATCGCAGCCTTCTGAGAGACTGCAAACCAGAGAACCCAGCTAAGTGCACCTGGATTCTTGACGCACAGAAACTTAAGGTAATAAATGTTTGTTGTTTTCTGTCAGGAAGTTTTAGGATAATTTGTTACATAGCAAAAGATAACTAAACACAATGGATAATATTTCCTTCTACTTCTAAGTTTCTTTACTTTTAACAGGCATTTAATGAGCATTTGCAGTTGTTTATGAATCCACAGAAAAATCTTGATAGTTTAAGAAAAAATTTATCCTGATTTTCAATTTTTAATCACCTTTTGGGAAACTCAGTGTTATGGGCTGAATATGTCCTCTAAGAATTCATATGTTGGAAACTCAACCTCCATTATAATAGTGTTAATAAGGTGGGAAATCCAAATATGATTATTGAAAGGTGAGGCTTTTAAGATGTGATTAAATTGTAAGGACTGTACCTTCCTGAATGGATTAATCCACTGATGTTTTAATGGGTGGTTCTGATGGCTTTATAAGGAAAGCAAGTGAGGTTAGCTCACTCTTACTTAATCCATTCTTGCTATGTGATACCCTCGTCACCATGGGACACTGTAGAGTCCTTCACCAAGGACCAAGAAGGCCCTCACCAGATGTGTTCCCTGGATTTTGGACTTCCCAACCTCCAAAGCTGTATGAAGTAAATTTTATTTCTTTATAAATTACCCAGTTTCAGGTACTCTGTTATAAGCAACAGAAATGGACTAATACACTCAGAGTTTTTGTTTTCATTTCTCATGCTCTTTAGGCAGATACTAGAATGAACTATGGATACTGAGCCTGTCTCAGAATTATAGACATTCCCCACTCCTACTTCTGACCTTTACAGTATCTACTGCAGAAAAAGCTAAAAGTTTATATTGGGGATTTCATTGCTGCAACTGCTGATGGGCAGTTGGATTTATATTTAAATAGGAAATCATTATTTTCTTTCTAAAAACATAAGCCCAAAGGCTTTTTAAAAGTTAATGTAAAACTGCTTAGAAAAATTTTTGCCAAATCGATTTATTATCTTTGAAAGAAGCCATTTTTACCCTACTACTTGTGTAAGCTCATAATTTGGGCCCACTTGCCATGACTGTTTGGGTCTTTGTGAATTATTAGTCAAAATAAATCCCAAAGGGGTGCTTTATTTTGTATGAAAATTATCTAATTGCTAAGCGATCATATTTGAATTTGTAGCCTAATAACTTAATATTTACTATACCCCATTCCTTCAACCCCAACCACAAATGGCATAATCTCCATGAAGAAAAATACAATACTATCTCCATTATCACAAAATAAGACAATAAGTATCAAAGAGATGTTTAAAATGCAAAACGCTGTATAAAATAATGGGATTATTATTTTTATATTCCTTAGTGCCAATTACTGTGTTTCCCTAAGAGAGATTAAATTATTATTTGTTAAATGAATAACATTATAATATAAAACACAATAGAATCTTTAGTCTCACCTCCACTAGCAAATAACTGAATAGAGTATAACGGGTTCCACTAAAATTTTTTTCTTTAGGTCGAAATCCTAGATAAAACAATCAACTTTAACATATCAAAACGATTTGAGTACATGAGGCAAAAATTTCCTTTAGAAAGCATGTTATAAAATGGTCAGTGCCAATTTAACCACATACATACAAAAAAATCCAGTTTTCTTGCA
>NW_007727925.1:267119-270874 GCF_000696425.1 Galeopterus variegatus | reverse complement strand
ATAAAACACAATAGAATCTTTAGTCTCACCTCCACTAGCAAATAACTGAATAGAGTATAACGGGTTCCACTAAAATTTTTTTCTTTAGGTCGAAATCCTAGATAAAACAATCAACTTTAACATATCAAAACGTATAAAACACAATAGAATCTTTAGTCTCACCTCCACTAGCAAATAACTGAATAGAGTATAACTGGTTCCACTAAAATTTTTTTCTTTAGGTGGAAATCCTAGATAAAACAATCAACTTTAACATATCAAAACAATTTGAGTACATGAGGCAAAAATTTCCTTTAGAAAGCATGTTATAAAATGGTCAGTGCCAATTTAACCACATACATACAAAAAAATCCAGTTTTCTTGCATAAGGTCCTGAAATGTAATTCTAATTCTGAACACTCTTTCCTGGGATCATATACTACTCTGCCTGTCCATTTAATATAGTGTTTATATTTGGGAAAGAATGAAAATTACCACTATGTATAGTTCATTGTGGAATTGGAGATGCCTATGCAAAGTTAGTTACCTTGGAGCTACCGTGGCTATGTTTATCTGATCTGTAAGTATGGAAAACATGAAGACAATTTTATGGCCTCCAGCTGATAGGCTTGCTCTTTAGAAAAACTGAGTGGTGGAAAGGAGTTATGAAGAGTCTTGACATTGTATGATGATGTCAGGAAAAACAGAAAGTCAAATTAGGATGTGATTAAGCTGACAATCAACCGGAGTAACCTAGCACCTATTTTTAATTAGAGATTAGACGGTGGAATTGGCAGACTCAAGATGAATTATGAAGTTGTGCATTAGAATGGCACCACAAATGAGTGAAGCTAACATGAATTTTTTCTTTTGGATTATATTAGGAAGGCCTCACACATCTAAAGCTGAAAAATAAACCCAAATGCAATATCTAACATAACTTCTGTTTCTATGATAACCTATTTTCTTATAAGAAGAAGCATTAGTTTCCAAGAGTAGATACTAAATGAAACAAAACATGTTAATACCAAATATAAGGCAGGATTTAGAAGATTACAATTTAATTCTCCTTACTTTGTTTGGGAGGGGGCTTTTTAAAGATAATTCTTAAACTGTAAGCTGCTATAATAGTTATTTACATATCACTTATCTAACTCACATATAAAACCAAATATTAAAATGTGTTCTAAAACAACAGTTCCCAGTCCCTGCTACACATTAATCACCTGGGAAGATTTTTCAAAATAGGGATTAGTGAGACCATACTGAATGAGAAACTCCAGGGGTGGGAGCCAGAAATATGTATTTTAAAAGTTAAATAATGCATTAAAATATATATCTGCATATCTTCGAGGAAGAGAGAATTTGGTGCTTGAATCTATGCTTCTATCTGGGAAAATGCAGCGCCTCCTTGCTGCCTTCTCTAAAGCCTGTGACTGGTTCTTTTCTAGGCCGAGTCTCCATCTCATACTATACACTTCCATTCTCACTTTCTTGAGCGTACAGTGCTCAGGATGCTAATGCTTCCTTCCAAGCACTGGAAAGATTAGTTCCTCTGGGTTTCTGAGTAATACCTCGTCTAAGGAGACTGAGACTTTGCTGAATTTCTCTCCCAGGCAAAGTTGCCTTCTCTTCTGCCAGTGCTTTGAAGGAAGAGTTGTAAGTTTCAGGGGAATGGAATCTGTTTACCAAACTTATCTATGATCCTTCTATTATTTGCCTTCATTTAGCTTTCTCTGAGTGCAGACAGGTTAGCCAAGTGCTCCACCTATCCCCCCAAAAAGTGAGAGTGACTTTCGGTCAATGTATTTGTTGAGAAACAATTCTCTGTTTCTGCATGTTTTACATCAGTTTTTGTTCCAGACTGTCTTTTACAAGGATGTCTGTGCAGCAAAGAGCCTTAGAAGATAAAGATCCTGTCTTCCTCTAGGGCAGAGGGCAGATTTGTTTTCTGACCAGGATAATAAATATATCTCCCCCCAGGCAAAGGGTGGGACAGTTCAATTCCTTGTAAAATCAGTTTTCTCAGCTTTGGTTCCTCAGCTGTGAGGCAAACCCATTGTGTGTGCAGCACCCACCAGGGCCACCGCACATCACCTTTGTGGGACTTGGAGGGCAAAAAGAGCCAGTGGGAACACGAAGCTCGTGCTGTCTGTGGTACCATGACTAATAAAGTTATTTTTTTCTGAGCCAGGAGTCTTGTGTCACCAAACAGTGACAGGCTAGGTTGTTAAAATAATGGGGTAAACTTTACAGTTCTCGAGAGTGCTTATGATGTCCCTGGACGCTACTAGACACCATGTCACTGAGCCTCAGTTCTGCCACTTGCTGGTTATAGGACTTACTAGCTACACCACATACTAGCTATGTCACTTGGCAGCAATGGAACTTACTAGCTATGCCAATTACTAGCTATGGGACCTTGGCAGTAATAATAGCAATAAATAATTACTGTAATGATAATAAAAATAACTATAGGGTAACAATAATAATAGCTAATATTTGTTAATTGTATTCTAAACGCTTTCCGAAGTGCTTTATATAACTTAGCTCATTCAGTCACAGTTTCCATATGAAATAGGCATATCAATTGCCATTACAATTTTACCTTTCAGAATTATTGTAAAGGCCAAAATGAAATCAGTGATAGCAAAGTAAAGTGGGAGCTATAAACATAAATCCAAAACTAAATCTATTTTCTCCTCTTTATTCCCCTGGATGTCATGCCGGGCCCCGTTAGGCATCCCCATCTTTGCACATGCTGTGTTGTTTTTCTGAAATGCCTTTGCCTTTTTTCTTCTGCAGACTTCTCTTCGTCCTTCATGATTCAGCTCAAAAAAGCATTGTTAAGGGAACAGATTTTCCCCTTTAAACATGTTTCCTTCTTGAGCTAAAATATACTTTCTTTTGGCTTCCTGGGTGGGGGAAAATGCTTACCCTTGTTTCCAACCCCACTTCTCACTTATGTTCATGGGAGGCAGGGTGACAACGTTTGTAGTAAGGGGAAAAGTGTTATTGTGCGTTCATTTTCTTCTCCAAGGCTTTCTCTGCAACTGGCCACCTGCGGCCCTACACCTATGTACTGTCTTCACACACTCGCCACTGAGGCTAGCTCTTCCCCAGCCAGAGGAGGTGGCAGTGGTGTGGTTTCTCTACCAGAGACTGGGGGAGTAATCAGTTCATTTGGGCAGGCTGGCAGGAACTGGGGCCGGGGAGAAACCATGTTGGCCTCCAGTCCCAGCTACATTTTCTAATCCAGCTTTACTGTAATGAAGCTGATCATTTTATTACACTCACTCCTATATTTATTTCTCAATTGTTTGGAAGCCAAAGGGGAAAAGATAGTAATTTGCATGTCCTGAAAAATCCATAACATCCTTTTCTACCTCTCTCAAAAATACTCTTACAGAACTATTGGGACACTCAGTTTTCTGTTTACCTGTCTCTTTTCTCATACAGCTGTGCCAGGGGTGGAGCCCACTGGTGTTTGTATCCTTGTTACCCAGCAGTATTTGGTACATAGTACATAGCATTGTGTATTCAGTACTGTGGGTTGAGCATGCCGTATGTACTAGTAAATGAAGGAACATGCTTGATTCCCAGAGATTCTCTTAACACCGTCTTAGTTATCATTTTAGCAGCAACATTAGAAGGCTTCTCCATTATAAGGTACAATACTTGACAGCTGCACACAAAAAAACAGAGCTAAAGTGTCACGTTTCACTAGGGAAACTCAATGTTTTTTCGTGTTCCTCTTCTACAAATGGCAAGTCATC
>NW_007727925.1:265054-266725 GCF_000696425.1 Galeopterus variegatus | reverse complement strand
ACGTTTCACTAGGGAAACTCAATGTTTTTTCGTGTTCCTCTTCTACAAATGGCAAGTCATCGGCACGAGATTTCAGAATATTGAACAGTCATTGGCTTCCAAGCCATGCCGGAATAGTCCGAGAAAGGAAAACCAATTTATCACTAGTGATGTTTCATTTTATGGTATCAAAAGATTTCTTAGTTTAACAAAAAACAAATGGCAAAGAGAAACAATTCTTGTCTCTACAAATGCACCATCACCCAAAACATTGAAGAGGTGGACAAAGGAGGGCCCACCTCCAGAAATCTCTGAAATTTTGTGTTGATTGTATATATTCCTTATTTCTGGCTTCTTCCTTCTAAGACTGTTGCTACATCCTTGTACATATGATGGAAAATATGGAAGTGGGCTCTGGTGCTCAGAGTTTAACACTAAGCATTTGTCCCTGGGCGTGGAAAAGAAAAACTGAATCAACCCTTAAGTCCTTAGGTAGTCTGATTAGTTTCCAAATTACACTTTTAACAATGGTAGTCTTAATTTTCAGCTTCTGTGTACTGAGTGTTGCTACATACCAGGTGTTATATGTGTAGCATCTCATTTATTCCTCATAACCATCCCATGAGAGAGGTAATATCACCATTTTACAAATCGGGAAAACAAGTTTTGGTAACTTGCCCAAGTTAAGTCAGTTAGTAGCGGGGTCAGGACTAAAATTCATATTTTGCTTATGCCAAGGCCATGTGTGACCTGGCCTCTCCCTTGCAATTGTCTTAAGAGTGAGCTGTCCTGTGTGCAATTTTTCAGGATTCCATATTGGTAAATGCCCTTATCTGGTTAGTTGAGAAACTGTTTCCAAAATTCAAATTAACATCAGTAACTTGTACAATGTGTCCATAGAAGGGAGATCACAAAAGACAGTAGTTAAGTGTACAGATTCTGTGATCTGACAGCCCTGGGTTTGAATGACATAGAGCAAATAACTTCATTTCAGGAAACCCGAGTTGTTTCAGCTGTTAAAATCAGAAAAACAACAGTATCTCTTTTAAGGATGCTGTGGATGGGATAAGCCCCCAAAGCTCATTGAGACTTAATTCCCCACTGTCACAGTGTTAAGAGGGTGGGAAATCCTATTATGGTAATTGAAAGGTGGGGCCTTGAAGAGATGATTAGATTGTGACAACCATGACCTAGCAAATGGATTAATACATTGATGCTTTAATGGTGGTCATGAGTGTGGTTCTGGTGGCTTTAAAAGGAGAGTGAGTGAGGAGCTGTCATTCTCTGCCCCACCATTCTCACCATCTGACACCCTGCATCACTGTGTAGAGTCACTACCAATGAGGCCCTCACCAGATGTGTTTCCTGGACTTTGGACTTCCCAGCCTCCCAAACTGTAAGCAATAGATACTGTTTCTTTGCAAATTACCCAGTTTCAGGAATTTCTGTTATAAGGAAGAGAGATGGACTAATAGAAAATTGGAACCAGAGAACTGGGGTGTTGCTTATAATAAATACATGAAAATGTGGAAGCAGTTTTGGAACAGGTTATTGGGCAGAGGCTGGAAGAATTTGGAGGAACAGCATAGGAAAAGCCTAGATGCTGATAAGGAGAGTTTAGAATGTCTTAGATACTGGTTAAATGGTGGCAACCAGAATACTGATAGAAATATGGACAGTAACGGCCATACT
>NW_007727925.1:260167-263618 GCF_000696425.1 Galeopterus variegatus | reverse complement strand
TTTTTTTAGTGAGAATATGTACCCTATGCTTGTCCCATCATTGTATCTTGGAACTTGTTTTGATTTCACAGATGGGAATTTGGACTTTGGAGTTATGAATTGAAACAAGTTAAGACTTTGGGGATGAAATGAATGTAGTTGTATGTAAAAAGGACATGAGTTTGGGGGGCCAGGGATCAAATGCTGTAGGTTGAATGTCCCCCAGAACTCATTGAAGCATAATCCCCACTGTAACTGTTGAGGGTGGAAAATCCTATTATAACCATTCAAAAGTGAGGCCTTGAAGAGGTGATTAGATTGTGAGAACCCTGCCATAGTGAATGGGTTAATCCATTGGATGGTTTAATGGTGTTCGTGGGCGTGGTTCTGACATCTTTAAAAGAAGAGCATATGAGAAGCTCTCTCTGCTTCGACCATTTTGCCATGTGACACCCTGCATTACTGTAAAGCCACCACCATCAAGGCCCTCACCAGATGTGTTTCCTGGACTTTGGACTTCCTAGCCTCCAAAACTGTAAGCAATAAATATTGTTTCTTTACCAATTACTCAGTTTCAGGCATTTCTGTTAGAAGCAACAGAAACAGACTAAAACACGAGTTTTTTATGAATATAAAAAGCAATGAAGAGTTTAGAAAAAAGTGACTGGTCCCTAGGATGTTATCAACAGATGATAGAAATTAAACCATGGGTTTTAAATGAAGAAATTTCATTGATAGTTCTAGTAGATTCTATATAAACTTTGCTATGGATGTACCTATTTTAGCAATCTCTCATGTGGTAAAAATGCAGTAGACTGAAAGTTATAAAAGAGAAGCCAAGGGCTTTATGGACATTTATGCAGACTAACAGTCCCTTCAAAATGCATCTATTTTTCTAAACCCCACACTGAGGTACAGAGAAACCGTAACATCCTAGCATACAACTTCCCAAATGGTGGCACTGGAAAATTACTATGAATTCTAGAAATAGTAACTTCTAGCATTGTAATTTGGTGAGTAAATGCTACTAACCTTGTTGATCAGTTGATATTGAGGGTTTAAAGTGACCACGGAGAAGGGGAGAAAAATCTTTTCTTATAGACTTGGAAAAAAAAATACCATGACACATGGAGACTAGCACACTTGTTATTCCACCAGATTTCTTCACACCTGCATGCATATAACACATCATTTTAAAAATTCACTAACAACATTTGAAATTGGATTCATTTTAACTTGGAAAAAAATACCAAGAAAACTGCTAGTTACCAGTGGCCAAAAAGGAAGACTCTTCCATACAAGGAACAATTTCTAGAGTTCTGTGAAAAGCTAATTTTGTTCTTCTTCTTCTTGTATTTATATTACAGATATTTTACAAGTTCCATAAGACTCCATCCCACACAAGACAGTGAATCTAAGTGTCACAGAAGACTGAATTTCCTCAGTATTTCACAGTTACCAAAACACCTGTGCTAAATAGTTTTCTGTGTATCAGCTGTGAAAACTCACTGTTCAATAGCCCTCCAAATTTCTCATTTATTCCCAGTGGTGGGAGATTCTGGGGACCTCACAATGGGTTATTATTAAACACTTGGAAGGCTAGTGGTTCAAGAGCTTAATGATGGATTAAAAAAAACCAAAGTACCAGCAATTTTAACCTACACTCCTATATAGACACTCGCCTCTACCCCTTCTGAGATGCCACCTTATCTGGAAATTAATTAAGCAGAAACTAGATGGGTACAAATACCATAACATTCTGACGCTTAATTAGCAACTGCTTTCTAACTTCACAACAGGTCTTAGCCTTGCTGGTTACTTTGTTTCTTGAAAGAGGAGAAAGCCAACTGTTATTACTCTTTGCTTCCTTTCAGAGAGGAAACAAGAGTGGAAATTTAAAACTAGATCAAGGGATGTTCAGAGGGCAGCTTCCCAGCATCCTGGGCTACATTGCTGGTGTGCTAACACAAGTGGCCTGCGTTCTGCCAGGTGTGTCAGCAAGCAACTGCCACTGATAGCAAAGACGTGGAGGGAATAACAGATACAGCCCTGGAGGGGACACATGCAAGTGCCAGAAAGAGCCACAGATACTCACCCAAGCCCTCTCAGTGTGATTGACTGGAAAGCAAGTAACTGTGTTCAGCAAGTTTCTCAACTGCAATCCCTAGTGAGGCTCAGCCCATCCTCTGGGGACAGAGCAGAGAGGCTGGAGGTGGGGACAGCGCTCGATCATCAAAGACTGAAAGGAGAGAAGATATTTCCAAAATGTTTGCTGATAGTCAAAAACCATGGCTCTCCTTTTCTTTATTAAATAACAAAGAGGAAATGAAAAGATGGAATGTTTATTGATAGTCTTGGTGCCTGGTGCCATGGAGCTTGTTTTTGAGGCTCTGATGTGAAGAAAAGGAAAAAAATAAAAATTCCTTCATGTCATATAGCTGCAAAGCAAGGCACCCCAGTGCGTACTGTGAAAATATCATAGAAAAATATGACATCAAATTGTCTGCCTACGATACCATTTCTTATTAAAATAAAAAGAAGAAAGGTATAGAGACTAACAATGTATTTCCTTCTCTCACTCAGACTACACACAAGGAAAGTTACCTGGATGTTCACAATGTTAAAACATGTCCTAGTGTCAAAAGTGGAATGTTTAAGTGTTCAATGCCAGCCTATTAACCAGATGTGCTTTCCCCACCCCCAGTGCTTTTTTATTTTTTGGCTTCCTTGTCCAAGATGCCTTTTGAGGAAAAATGCCATGAAAATTACTTTTATTGAAAACATTTTTCCTTTCTTCCCTTCTTCCTTCCTTCCACCTTTCGTTCTTCCTTCCTTCTAAGATGGCAGTCTCAAATGGTCACTACTATGCAGAGACAATTTTTTTTCTTCGACTTTTTCTTAAATGGTGAAAAATGTGGCAATAAAAAAGTGAAAATAGGAATATAATGAACTTTCATGTTTCTATCACTCAATTTAAGAAATAAAACTTTACAATTCCTATTTACATCTGTTTTTACCTCTCAGCTACCTTTTCTACACACTCAGAAGGAACCATTACTCTGAATTTGGTGTGTATCATTCCCAAGCTTCTCTTTATACCTTCACTCTACATGCATCTATCTGTAAATAATACACTATATTATATTTTGTTAACAAATTTTTACAAGTGTTATATTGTACAGCTTGCTTTCTTTTAATTATATAATTTGCTTTTTTAAAAACTCAAAATTGTATTTTTGACATGTTAGTACATTGTTAGTTGATGTTAGTACATTTGTTTTCATTTTATAGACTGTCTACTTGAATAAACATAACACAATTTAATCATACACTCTTTCAACTAAGTCCCAGTCTCCATTTTTGGTACAATTATAAGCAAGGCTGGTAGTATCATTTTTGTCCATGTATACAGATAAATTCTTATCTGCTTGACAGAGATATGTCTGACATATGTTGTCACCTTCCCACATAT
>NW_007727925.1:258248-259382 GCF_000696425.1 Galeopterus variegatus | reverse complement strand
GATAAATTCTTATCTGCTTGACAGAGATATGTCTGACATATGTTGTCACCTTCCCACATATTTTATGATCATCTATGAGGCTGTTGTTCCTTTTAAAAATTGAAATGCACTGCAGTCTTATTAGGCACTACCACTGTGATCTGTTTTACGTAATATACTCCTCACTGAAATAGCTGAAGTAGGTAATTGTATCTCCATTGCACAGAAAAGGAAACAGATTCGGAGAACTAAAGTAACTGGCAGGCATAAAGCAGACTTGACCTTCAAATACAGATCTGTCAGACCCCGGAAAGCTTTGCCTTAAACCTGCCCATGGATGGAAAACTCACTCCGTTGGCCTTCCACCCTTTAAATTTGAGCACCTGTCCCAATAGAAATTTGTTGAGCATGAACCCAATACATTTTTATTTAAATGCACATGATAATCATTTAATACTGTGCTAATTAATTTGCATAAATTAATTTTTTGAAACACATAAAAATAGAATTTAAAAGGGTAAGGCAAGCGTGAAATATCATTTTCTTTTATTGAACACATTAATGGTTTAAAACACCATGTTCTTTCTAAAATATATTAATAACAGTTATATTACTGCCATTTATTCAGCAGTTTGTGGTATTTGGTAAATAGGCATTTTATTGCTTTTGTGATTAATTAGACGTAAGGAAAACAAAGGCACATACTGTGGATTGACCATTCAATGTCTATTGTGTCTATTGTTCCTTTATGTATTTCAAGGTCTAGAAGAATAAGACTGTCATCATTATCTTCATCATCATCATCAATATGTGTTACAGTGATTCACTGGTCTGGTTCCAAGTTCATTTTTTTTTTTCAAACAGGTGTTCTTAATCGTTGTTACTGATAAAAGGGAAATCTCGCAAATCATTGACTGTGCTTACTAAATCATGATATTTATTTTTGAATCTCATCTACTAATTATGTAAAGGTATTTTTTGCTTAAATATAGCTCATAACTTTCAATCTTCTTTAATATCATTCAGTTATTCTTACGAACAATTCATAAAGTGTATATTTATATTTGTGAAAAATTAGTTCAAAACCTAACTTTAAAATATTGTTTGGAAGATTTTTTTTTTTTTCCTTTTTGTCTTTTTTTACTGACCGGTAAC
>NW_007727925.1:254446-257478 GCF_000696425.1 Galeopterus variegatus | reverse complement strand
AACCCTCGGCGGGAGCGCCGCCGCGCTCCCAAGCAGCGCACTCTCCAGTGCGCCACCGGGCCAGCCCATTGTTTGGAAGATTTTAAAATAGGTTTGAAAATACCATTTTGATCATTTTAAGTGATCAGATGTACATTTTGTTTTCTTTTTTAATGCAACACATTGTTTTTAGCAACAGAATTGCCTATTAATGTAAACTTTTCTAAACATCTTATTTCAAAATGTGTTCCCAGAGCAAAAGGTTTTTTAAAATATGGATTATTTTCAAACCCACTGTGAAAATATCACCTTTACCTCAAAGACACTATTTAAGTATGCCTTTAAAAAATATATATTATACACACATATAAATATGAATATGTATTTTTTATGGGTTGCACACTAATACATAACTTATCCTTGAACACTGCATTAGTCTCTTTCTGTTGCTTATAACAGGAATATCTGATGCTGTAATTTATAAAAAAAAAAAAATATTTACAGTTTTGGAGGCTGGGAAGTCCAAAGTCCAGGGATGACATCTGGTGGGGACCTTATTGGTGGTGACACTACACAGCGACACATGGTATCACATGGTGAAATGGCAGAATTAAGAGAGAGAGCTTCTCACGTGCTTTCCTTTTAATGCCATCAGAACCACAACATGACTACCCATGCAACCATTAATTTATTACTACATGAATGTATCAATCCATTCACTAGGGCATGGTTCTCACAATCTAATCACCTCTTCAAGGCTCTACCTTTCAATGATTATAATAGGATTTTTCACCCTCTTACCTCCGTCACAATGGGAATTAAGTTTCCAACATGAGCTTTGGGGAGACAAACATATCCACACTATATCATTCCACCCTTGGCCCCCCAAAACTCATGCCCCTCACATACAAACTAGAATCATTTCATCCCAATAGTCCCAAAAGTCTTAGCCTTTTCCAGCACCAATTTAAAAGTCCAAAGTCCAAAGTTTCACCTGAAACTAAAGGCAAAACTCTTTTCAACTGTGGAATCAAACAAATTATCTACTTCCAAGATACAATGGTGGGACAAACATATGGCACATATTACTGTTCAAAAAGGGAGAAATAGGCCAAAAGAAAGCAGTAACAGGCCCCAAACAAATCCAAAACCCAGTAGGGCAGGCATTAAATGGTACAGTTGGCAAATCATGATGTGACTCCGTGTTCGGCATTCTTTGTACAGTGGTGCAGGGGTTGGGCCCCCAAGTCCCTGGGCAGCTCTGCTTCTCTAGTCATGCTTTAGCTCTCCTAGGCTTACATTGCATGCTTGTAGCTCTATGGTTCTGGAGTCTCTGTGATGGTTCTGCTCTCACGGTTCCACTAGACATGGTCCTAGTGGGGATTCTCTGCTGCAACTCTGACCACGTTTCTACTTAATATTGCTTTAGTGAAAGCCCTATGCAGTGACTACATCCCTGTGGCAGATCTCTTCCGGTCCCCAAGCTTTTCCATACATCTTTTGAAATTGGGGTACTGGCTCCCAAGCCTCCATAGCTCTGGTATTCTGTGATCCTGAAGACAACACCACATGGACACTATCAGTATTTCCAGCTTGTATCTTTGGAAGCTGCAGATCCAGCGGCACCTAGGGCTAATTTAGCTACAGCTGTGGCAGCTGGGGCAGCCAGGGTGGTCAGAGCACCTGCGGCTGGGGTGTGGGGAGCAATACCCTGAGGTAGCCCTGAGCAGTGAACCTCTGGGCTAATTCCTTTCTTCCTCTTTAGCAAAAGGTGGCTGGAATACAGCCTTGGTTTCCTTTCCAAAGGTACCTTTTCACTCCTTACCTGGCCAGGCTGAGAGTTTTCCAATTTTTTGCACTCTGCTTTCTTTTTTATTCTGCCTTTATTTCATGCTTTTTCTGCCATACTTCAGTGTAGGCTGTTGCAACTATCCACGCAGCTGCCTGAGAATAATGTGCTGCTTAGAAATTTCTCTCACCAAATACCCTGGGTCAGCACCTTTAAGTTCCACATTCAGTCAAACTTTTGGACATGAACAGAATGCAACCAAGTTCCTTGCGAGTTCATAGCAAGAGTGATCTTTGTTTCAGAAGCCCCTTCTCATGTACATGTGAGATCTCCTCAGTGTGACCTTTACTGTCCATATTTCTATCAGCATTCTAGTTACCACCATTTAACCAGACTGTAAGATGTTCCAAATTTCCCTGGTCTTTTTGTCTTTTAAAGTCTCACAAGTAGCTAGACTTTTTCTAGCCTACTCCTCCAAATTTTTCCAGCCTCTCCTCAACATGCAGTTCCAAAGTTGCTTCCACATTTTCACGTATTTGTTATAAGCAGCACCTCACTTTCCTGGTACCAATTTTCTGTATTAGTCCGTTTTTGACCTTATAACAGAAATACCTGAAACTGGGTAACTTGCAAAGAAACCATATTTATTGCTTACAGTTTCAGAGGCTGGAAAGTCCAATGTCCATGGAACACATCTGGTGAGGGTCCTTTTCTGGCGAAGACTTTACAGTGACATACCCTATTACGTGGCGAGAATGGCAGGAGCACACAGAGAGACAGAGAAGCTAACGTCCTCACTCACTCTCCTTTGAAAGCCATCAGAATCATGCCCATTACTCTATGAATGGATTAATCCATTCATGAGAGTACAGTCCTCACAGTCAAATCACCTCCTCAAGACTCCACCTTTCAATTACCATAATAGGATTTCCCACCCTCATGACACTGTCACAGTGGGGTTTAAGTTTCCAACATTAGCTTTTGGGGAACAAACATATCTAAAATATATCAAATACAATAACTTAAGAATTTTGCCAAGAGAAATCTGAGAATCTCTATGAGGGACAAAAGTCTTTATAATCAATTCTCATTCAATTATCAGGTATATAAAGACTCTTTTATATTTTTAAATATCTTGCTTTTTTAACATTAGCTACATTATTGATAGCAAGTATTAATGCATACATTTCTAATTTGCTCCCAAGTGAGGTATTGAATGAACTGCATATCCGCTACCTCTTCCATTACCTTAACCCTGGAAACT
>NW_007727925.1:253222-254263 GCF_000696425.1 Galeopterus variegatus | reverse complement strand
CAACCCTCAGTGTCGCGCCCGTACCGGACCGGGACTGGCAACGGGATTGCAACCCTTGGTGCTGCGCCCGTCCCTCGCTCAGCCAGTGAGCGGGAACCGGTCTGCATGCGGGATCCGAACCCTCAGCGGGAGCGCCGCCGCACTCCCAAGCGGTGCACTGTAGCAGTGCGCCACCGGGCCGGCCCGTAATGCATACATTTCTAATTTGCTCCCGAGTGAGGTATTGAATGAACTGCATATCCGCTACCTCTTCCATTACCTTAACCCTGGAAACTTTTTTTATTCTATCAACAAAGCTATGTCATTAGTAATTCCACTTACTGGTGGAATCCCACATGTTTCCATAAAAGAACATAGTTTGTATTAGATAGCTGTACAATAGTGAAAATATAACTTCTTGAGACATCTTTCTTTCAGTGGTTCAAAGTGAAAGTTATTTTTATAACATACTACTAAATAAAAATTTAGCAAATACCAAAAGTTGGGACAAATTGTAATACCTGCACATTTGTTAATATACAGATAAGTTCCCTATTTCATAAATAAAAATAATTTTTTCTTTAATTTTTTTCAATGTCTTCTATGCATAATTTCACAGTATTTATTGACAAATGTAAATATTTCAGTTTGTACAGTATATTACTTTTTGTATGTTATTTAAGCTATTTTTGCATTACCAAGAACAAATATGTGGCTTTTTATTTCTTGCTATTAAGAAACCTCAAAATAGGCTTTTAAACTTTAGTAGTTATGTGATAAAATTTTTAAAGTACTGGAATGAGCACTGCATACTTTTTGATAATATCCCTGAAACAATTCTAAGGTTTTCCTTCAAGCTCTAGATGGTTAGTTTTTAAATGTCTTGCTAATTGTGATGGCTTCACTCTACGAACATTAGCTAATATCTCAAGGCAAAATACACATAGTAAAAAAGTTTATTCTTTACAACAGTACATATCAATCCTTACGCCAAATATTCTTCTTGATAAATTAGATTTGTGGACACCAACTTTCCAATGAGTCAAATCTGTTACATAAACA
>NW_007727925.1:244432-252881 GCF_000696425.1 Galeopterus variegatus | reverse complement strand
CCTTTACAACAGTACATATCAATCCTTACGCCAAATATTCTTGATAAATTAGATTTGTGGACACCAACTTTCCAATGAGTCAAATCTGTTACATAAACAATGTTTCTTTTTTTGTTGTTTACATGGTTTTGTGGCTTTTAAGGATTTTATTGTAGCACTGGGTTTTGTTTTTTTTCATTTTCAATTGTTCATTTGTTTTTCTTTCCATTATTAGTATATTATAATCTCCAATCTACAGTCTCTTTACAAGAATCTATGTATGCTCTTTGTTCATGTTAGTTAGTTTAATTAAAACTTAGTAATAGATTCTGCAAACCCATTTCACAAAGCATATGTAAATTGCAATATGTCTCAATATGTTCAATGCGGACAACAGAGCGAATATGCCTCTGTCAATGTGCCATTATATGGATTTCCCATTGTCCTCCAAGGACAGCTCTGATCAATTTGTATATAAAATGTTATTAAAGTTAACTCTATCCTCTATATTTATATGAATAATATATGTAAGTATAACTTCCAATATTTTCATCTCTCTAAAGATGCCACTTTAGGTATAGAGAGGCATTAGAACAATGGAATTTCTGGGAGCCATTGGTAGGACACAACAAGGGCAGCAGGAGGCGTCTCTACAGGGAGGGCAGCAGAGACCCTCCTGGAGCTCCATGAAAACCAAAAATACACAACAAGGGCAGCAGGAGGCGTCTCTACAGGGAGGGCAGCAGAGACCCTCCTGGAGCTCTATGAAAACCAAAAATAAATAAATAAATAAAGAGAAAAAGAGAGAGAGAGAGAGAGAGAGAGAGAGAGACAAAACCTGAATGCCATGTTACTGTTGCACAGACTATTTCCAGAGCCCTAGAAGACATACCTGGGAACTTCTAAAAACCTTTGCAGTAGCTTTGGTGCAGGATAAAGGAGGTGTAATAGACTGCAAAAGTGGGATGGAATGAAGAGAAAAAATAAAAATTAAATTAAAAATGATAAGCAATGGCCATTTCCTATTTATTTACAACAAAATGGTTAAGACACTGGCCTTGATATTAGATAAACCTGGGTGTAAATCCCAACTCCGCCACTTGCTACCTGAATTGTGCTGAGAAATGTACTTCATCTCTCTAAGTGTCAGTTTACATATCTGTAAAATATAAATAAAAACAGTAATTGCACACATGGGCTGCACGGTAAATGTGTTATTAGTTAATGCATGTACAGTGCTTAATATAATGCTTGGCACATATAAGGACTTGATAAATTGTAGATATTATTATTTCATGGGTAACAGAAAACACTTCTGTCACTTAGAAACTTGGGCAATAGCAAACTTCTAAGTGAAGGGACCCATTCTTTCAGTACAAGCAATCTGATTCTGCAGGTAAGAAGACACTGTTTTACAGACTGAGTCATCACTTTTGGAAGTAGAATACTGTCATCACAGAACAAAAAGTACAAACTCACTGGGAGAAAAAGAACACCACAGTTACCATTCACAGTTTATTAAAGGAACTGCTGTCTTCTTCTACTAATACATTAATAAATGGTCAATTGAATTCCTCTTTCATATAGAGATGCTATATGCCATTGACCTTTTCCTGCTCCATGAATGACAGTGCTAAAAACCAAAAATTGTGTTTCAAAGACAATAAAGAGGCATACGATGGACATTATATGATTATAAAGTAGCATTTACACATGTGGTTTAATTTTAGATGACTGGATGGCCCTTAATGCAGAATTTTTTCCTCTCACCAGCCACCATGACTGAAAGTCTACCATCTTCCAGCTTTCCTCTTCTTCAACAGTTCACCATCCATTAGAGGTATAATAGTTTTCAGTCAAAACTTCAGTAAGAAACCACTTATGTTGTTGGTTTAGAAAAAGACAACATAATCTTACAAAAATGAGAAAGACCAGAGAAGTACCTGGAAAGGTAAGTAATATTGCAAGAGAATATATTTCCAATTGTACCTACATTTCTGTTTAGGAAAAATAAGAAGGCTGCTGGTAGTGCCTTATATCTTGGATACTAAAAACCCTTTGATTTAGTTTCTTCTTAAGGAGAATCTTATCCAAAACACCTATTACAATGAACTGGTCCTAGAGGACCACAGGCACTCTGTATTCCCTGGCATAGAACAACTTAAAGTTGTATTGGATATGCATTTGGGTAAAATTCAAATAATGTGGAACAGTTTTCCAGAATGATTTTTTTGTACTGATTGATACTCTGAGTCTCTAACTTGATGAACAGGTTACTCCCCACCCCCACTTTTTGAAAACAGGGTAAATACCATATTAAAGATTTGTTTAAAAGTAACATTTGTCAGTTCGTCACACAAAAAAATGGTGAGTCATAATCGGATAGTATAGCACTCTACTAAAAACACTTACTGTAGCAGCTATGAAATTTCACTTAAAACAATTTGGGAAGAATTTAAACTTAAAAGCAATTTGTAAAGACAACACTCAACAGACAACACTCAAAATACCTATTAATTTCTAAAATTCGCTAATGCAGAGTTGTAACCTTTCTTTTTGGTATTAACAGCAAAGCTGAATTAGTGGCACTAACATAAATTTCAAGAACTGTTTCAAGTATTTTAAAAGCTCCATGTGAGGCTGGTCCCATTATTACAAATACTTTAAAGTTAAGCAAACTGGTTCCAGTGCCAGAGAAGATGGAGTAAGCACACTCCGCCCTCTCTCACACACCTGGAAAGAATGCATGGGACAACTATTTGAGGACTCTGAAAAATAACTAGTGGAAAGCAGATTGGGAAAGAAGGCAAGAATTCACAGTACCACTTAAACTGGCAGTGAGTGTACCAGTGTTTTTTCTTCGGGTTTCTCTCAGACTGATTTCAATGTAATCTGATTCCCAAAAGTGAACATTGAGGTACAGTAAAGGGAGGCCCCTTTCATTCTGGCTGGAGAAGTAGGAAAGCAAACTCCCAATACTCAGAGAGCAGAAATCCTCATTTTCCTTCTTTCATCATTTTCTCCGTTTCTCATACTCTAGCCCCCAAGCACTCCTGCAGTAGCAGCAGTGGTGGCAAAAACAGGCACCCACAAGAGCCAAAAATCTGATGGAAGCATAGCTTTCTATTTTGTGGTGCTACAGTTTCAAGAGAGTATGGAGAACAATGTTGTTGATTTTTCCCTATCTCTTTCCTCCTACAACCTGGCCCTGTATGAGGGTATTTCAAAGTATTTGTGGAAAATGGAATTGAAAGATAATATGAATATTTTCATGAACTTTTTGAAGACTCATCATATATAAACATGATCACAGAAGTGCACAGCAGAGTGGGTGCATCAAAGCCCCGGCATTCTGGATGGAGAAGTGAAAAGGGGCACTCCTGGGAAATGGAAAGTGTTAGGGAGAGTACCAGAAGATGTTTGGGAAAGCAACCCCATACATTTTTTTATGAACTGCTGGACTCACCTCCTAGGTATGCATACATGGATCTGATTCTAATAAGAGCATTAAATAACTTGACAGCTGAACTACTGGGTAGACTACTGCCCAGGTCCCAGGGTAGCCACAACTTGGCACACAGGTGGAACAGATATGAATAGCACTGAAAAGGGTTTGAATACTAAAGTGACAAGGGGCCAAAGCCCACAGAAGGCATAATGTGTGTAACTTTGAAGCCTGAACCTGACTTGCTCAAACATATAAATATTCTGTATAGGATTGAAGAAGACTCAAAGCCTTATAACATTCAAATATCCATGACTTAATCCAACATTACCAAACATACAAAAAACCAAGAAAATCTCAACTTATATGGAAAAAGACGATTAAGAGACACCAATGCCCAGATGGCAGAAATGTTAGAATTATTTTATGACAAATTGAAAGTATTAAAATATTCATGAAGCAATAGCAAACACACTTAAATGAAAAAAATAGAAAGTCTCTTCAAAGAAAAAAATGATATAAAGAAGAATTCATTGGAATAATGAACTTTAAATAAATAAATAAATAAATAAAATTAAAATCTCACTGGATGTGCTCAATAGCAGAATGGAGATGACAGAGAAAATAGTCAGTGAGTCTGAAGAAAAAACAATAGAAATTATCTATTAATAATAGATAATCTGAAAAACAAGGAGAAAAAAAATTTGGGGCAAGAAAAAAGTGAACAAAATCTCTGGGAAAATAACTGAATGTCCATTATTGTCTCATAGAGAATCGAGAAAGAGTGAAGTACCAAAAAATGTCTGAAAAAATAATGGCTGAAAACGTCCCTAGTTTGGTGAAAAACTAAGATCAGGAAACTCAGTGAATCCCAAACAGGGTAAACTCAAAGAAATCCATGCCTAGAAATATAACAATTAAAATGCTGAAAAATCTTGAAAAACATATTATTTAGATGAGAGGGTTTATTTGAATGAGTGAAGATTTCTTTTCAGAAACCACGGAGGCCAAAAGAGAGTTTTAAATCTTTTTAAATTGCTGAAAGAAAAGTACTGTCAACATAGAATTTTATATCCTGTGAAAACATCCTTCAGGAATGAAGTGCAAAAACAAAGCATAACATCTAGATGAAGGAAAACTAAGATAATTCATTGCCAACAAATCTGCTCTGGAATTAAGCAAATATATTCAGAAAGGCAAAGTAACTTGTTTTGGATCTCATGCTCATTCTCTAACTTTGTTTCTCAGTTATTTTTCACCTGGTCTATGACAAAAGTCAACAAACTTTCTCTAGAGCTCAGTAAACACCGGTCTGAGTAATTTTTCTCAGGTGGAAGTTTTAGCTGATAACATGTCTACACCCCTTTCTTTTTGTATGAAGCACGTAAAGTGAATTGTGAAATTTTTTTTAATTGAAACACAGTTGATTGTGCATATCTGTGGGGTACAGAGTTGAATATCAATACCTGTGTGCAGTATGTGATGCTCAAATCAGGATCATTAGTATATTCAACATTTATACAATGTAATCATTTTTCATGGCCCTTTACCAATTACTCCCTTCCCCACCCCATCCCCCTTTCCCACTTCTGGTAATCTCAGTTCTGTTCTCTCCTTCTGAAAGTTCAACTTGAGAGCTGAGACTGCATCCATCCCCCAAGCACAAGCCCCCTGCCCTCTCTGATCTGTGCCTCCAGTTCATACCTGCCACCCAGCTCACCATGGATGACGATATTACTGAGCTCATCATAGAGGATGGCTCCAGCATGTGCAAGGCCAGCTTTGCTGGCCACGATGCCCCCCAGGCTATCTTCCGTTTCATCATGGGGTGCCCACAGAACCAGGGCATGATGGTGGGCATGGGTCAGAAGAGCTCCTACATGGGTGATGAGGCCCACAGCAAAAGAGGCATCCTGACCCTGAAGTACACCATCAAGCAGACATTGTCACCAACTGGGATGACATGGAGAATATCTGGCCCTACACTTTCTGCAAGCTGCTTGTGCCCACTGAAGTACACCCCATGTGGTAACTGAGGCCCAGCTGAACCCCAAGTCTAACTGTGAGAAGATGACCCAGATCATTATGTTCAAGATCTTCAACACCCCAATCATGTATGTGGCCATCCAGGCTGTGCTGTACCTATATGCCTCTGGCTGCCCCACTGTCATGGTGATGGACTCCGGTGACTGGGTCACCCACACTGTGCCCATCTATGGGGGGTAAGCCCTCCCCCACACCATCCTGCATCTGGACCTGGTTGTCCAGGACCTGATAGAGAACCTCATGAAAATCCCCACTGGGTTGGGGTTACAGCTTTACCACCATGGTAGAGTGGGAAATTGTGCATAACATCAAGTAGAAGCTGTGCCATGTCACCCTGGACTTTGAGCAGAGATGGTCACCGCAGCCTCCAGCTCTTCCCTGGATAAGAGCTAGGAGCTGCTTAGCTGCTGAAGGTCAGGTGATCAGGGTCGCATCAAGTGGTTTTGCTGCCCTGCGGGTATTGTCCAGCCTCCCTTCCTGGGCATGGAATCCTGTGGCATCCATGAAACTACCTTCAACTCCACCATGAGTGTGATGCGGACAAATTCAAGACTTGTGCGCCAACATGGTGCTGTCTGGTGGCAACACCATGTACCCGGGCATTGCAGACAGGATGCAGAAGATCACCACCCTGCCACCCAGCACCACGAAGATCAAGATCGGCGCTCCCCCTGAGCGTGAGTACTCTGTGTGGATTGGCGATTCCATCCTGGCCTCACTGTCCAGCTTCCAGCAGGTATTGATCAGCGAGCAAAAGTACAAGCCCGGCCCCTCCATCATGCACCACAAATGCTTCTAGGCGGACTGTTGACTTAGTTGCATTACACCCTTTCTTGAGAAAACTTAACTTGTACAGAAACGAGATGAGATTGGTATGGCGTTATTTCTTTCTTTTTTCTTTTCTTTTTTTTTTTTTTGGCTTGACTCAGGATTTAAAAACTGGAATGGTGGAAGTGACAGCAGAAGATTGGAACAAGCATCCCCAAAGTTCTACAATGTGGTAGAGGCTTTGATTATATGTTACTCTTCTTTTTAATAGATATTCCAAATATTGTGGGATGCATTGTTACAGGAAATCCCTTGCTCTTCCAAAAGCCACCCCACTTCTCCCTAGAGAGAATGGCCCAGTCCTCACCCCAGACAACACAGAGGAGGTGATAGCATTTCTTTTGTGTTAATTGTGTTATGCAAACTTTTAAAATCTTCGCCTTAATACTTTTTATTTTGTTTTATTTTGAATAATCAGCCATTATGATACCCTTTTTAGTCCCCCAACTTGTAATGTATGAAGGCTTTTGGTCTCCCTGGGAGTGGGTTGACATGTGGAAGCAGCCAGGGCTTACCTGTACACCAACCTGACACCAGTTCAATAAAAGTGCACACTAAAAAAAAGAAGAAAGAAATAAAGAAAGAAAAAGTTCAATGTATTATTTTGATTGTTGTATCCTTGCTTTCTTTTTTTATTTGCTTATTATTTAGCTCCCACTTATGAGCGAGTGTATTAGTCCGTTTAAGTTGCATATAACAAAACACCTGAAACTGAATTATTTATAAAGAAAAATGACATTTATTGCTTACAGTTTCTGAGGCTGGGAAGTCCAAAGTCCATCTGGTGGTGGCGACAGTGACCCAGGGGTCTCACATTGCAAGACGGTGGAAGCAGAGAGAGCAAGAGAGAGAGAAACAGACTCTCCTTTTTTTTTTAAAGCCCTCAGACCCAAGCCCTTGACAACCATTTTTAATCCATTCCCTACAGCATGGTCCTATAATCCAATCACCTCTTTAAGGCTCCACCTTTCACTTACCATAATAGGATTTCCCACCTTCTAAACAGTCACAGTGGGGGCTAAGTTTCTAATACATAAAACTTGGGGGACACAATTCAAGCTTCAGGGAGTTTGGGGGTGACATAATTCAATCCACTACAGTGAGGACATACAATATTTCTTTCTATGCCTGGCTTATTTCACTTAACATAACTTTCAATAAGTTCACTGATGTTGTTGTGAATGGCAGAATTTCATTCTTTTTTATGGCAGAGTAGTTTTCCATTGTGTTTATATGTCACATTTTCCTTATGCAGCCATCCATTGATGGACATTTAGGTTGGTCCCAATTCTTGCCTATGGTAAATAGAGTTGTGATAAACACGGGAGTGCAGGTATCCCTTTGATATGGTGATTTCCATTCCTTTGGGTATATACCCAGCAGTGGAATTGCTATATCATGTGGCAGTTCTATCCATAGCTGTTTGTGGACTCTCCACATTATTTTCCATAATGGCTGCACCAATTTACAGTCCCATCAACAGTGTAAGAGGGCTCCTCTTACTCTGCGTCACCAGCATTTGTCATTCTATGTCTTTTTGATAACAGCCAATCAAACAGGGGTGAGATGATATCTCAGTGTGGTTTTGATTGGCAGTTCCTCGATGCCAAGTAATATTGAGCATTTTTTCATGCGTCTTTTGGCCATCTGTATATCTTCCTTTGAGAAATGCCTGTTTATCTCCTTTACCCTTTTTAAAATTGGGTTATTTGCTTTTTTTACTGTTAAGTTGTTCGTGTTCCCTGTATATTTTGGATATTAATACTTTGTCATATGCATAGTTTGCAAATTTTCTCTCTCACTCTAGGCTGCCTTTTCACTCTGTTAATTGTTTCTTTTGCTGTGCAGAAGCTTTTTAGTTTGATATAATCCCACTTGTTTATTTTTCCTTTTGTTGCCTGTGTTTTGGGGGGCATATTCATAAAGCCTTTTCCCAGTCCTATACATGGAAGAGTTTCCCCTATGTTTTCTTCTTAGGAGTTTCATAGTTTCAGGTCTTATACTTAAGTCTTTAATTCTTTTTTTGTGTGTGTGACCAGTAAGGGGATTGCAAATCCTTGGCTTGGTGTCGTCCGCACCGTGCTCAGCCTGTGAGCGCACTGGCCAGCCCTATATAGGATCCGAACCCGTGGTGGAAGTGCTGCTGCACTC
>NW_007727925.1:241746-244204 GCF_000696425.1 Galeopterus variegatus | reverse complement strand
GTTTTCTTCTTAGGAGTTTCATAGTTTCAGGTCTTATACTTAAGTCTTTAATTCTTTTTTTTTTTTTGTGACCAGTAAGGGGATTGCAAATCCTTGGCTTGGTGTCGTCCGCACCGTGCTCAGCCAGTGAGCGCACTGGCCAGCCCTATATAGGATCCGAACCCGTGGTGGAAGTGCTGCTGCACTCCCAGCACCACACTCTTCTGAGTGAGACACGGGGTTGGCCCCTAAGTCTTTAATCCATTTTGAGTTGATTTTGGTATTTGGTGAGAGGTATGGATCTAGTTTCATTCTTGTACATATGGATGTCCAGTTTTCCCAGCACCATTTTTTGAAGAGGTAGTCTTTTTCCCAATGTATGTTCTTGGTGCCTTTGTCAAAAATCAGTTGGCTATTTGCGGGTTGATTTCTGGGCTCTCTATTCTGTTCCATTGGTCTGAGTGTCTGTTTTTATGTCAGTACCATGCTGTTTTGGTTACTATAGCTTTGTAGTATAATTTGAAGTCAGGTAACATTATGCTTCTGGTTTTATTTTTACTTTTGCTTTTTTGTTGTTCGGGATTGCTTTGTCTGTTCAAGGTCTTTTTTTGTTCCATGAGAATATTAGGATTTTTTTCTACTTCTGTGAAGAATGTCATTGGTATTTTGATAGAGATTGCATTGAATCTGTAGACCACTGTGGGTAGTATGGACATTTTCACAATATTGTGAATAGTGATTTTTTTTATGGTATCCAGTTTTGAGTTTCTTATTAAAATAACAACAACAAAAAATATAGAGGAGATTCTTTGAATCATTGCCTAGGAAAGAAATTGAATACATTTTAGGAAATATAAGAAAAGTAGGACTTTTGGGAAATGATTTTCTTGTTATCAGTCAAAAGCAAAGCAGTGTTATCACAATGGTCAAAACAGCTACACTCCCCCACTTCAAATCCCACCAAACTTTCAAAATCCCTTCATCTCTCTGAGATGAAACTATCTAGAGAGTCTATTTTTTGAGCTAGGCCAAAAGATGCCCTTTGCACAGAGATTGCCAGTTTTAAGGTCTATACATTTACTTGAGTGTCTCTAGCCATGATTTAGAGAGAGATAAAAATCATGAGGAAAGAGAGATCTGGATTTATCTTCATAATATTTTGAGGTTTTTCTGTAACTTTAACTTATACATGTTGGTCCTCTGCTGAGTTAATATTTCTAAAGAGTTGAAGTTCCAAGCCAAAAGTTATACTTCCATTAACGAATATTCTCACTATATCCTCTTACCTCCTTAGGTGAATTATTTTTTTTTTTAAAGCACACAAAGTCTGAGAATATGTTATTTTTCTTGGTTCACTCATAGTTTGCTTCAGAATTTCTTTTCCATCTGCTTTTATTCCTTGTTTTAATTTAAAAAGGGGGAGCTGCCTAAACTCAGTAGATCAATAGATAGCACGATACACCAATGCATTCATTGTGATGTTAAAATCTTGTTTCCTGTTAGTCACTAAGGCTCTCCTCTGCTTTCAGTTTGGCTGGGCGGACATTTTGTAGCTGATCTTTCTCTGAAATGTTTCATTTGTTGAGGATTTTGCATTGATGAAGGTATAAGGATGACTTGACCATTTACCATAAAAGCTCTAAAGCTATAACTTCTATTCTCACTGATACAGCAGGCTCAACAATAGGTAAATGTCTCTTTGCATATTAAATGTTTAATCAAAATCCTTTGTTTCAGCCAGAGTTCTCAGCTACATGAAGCAATGAGAAATGAACACCCGAATAGATATTGAGATTTCAATTCTTTCTAGCAAAGCTGAAGAGTTGGCTGTTTTTACTTTAGAAAGGTTTATAATGATCAAGACCTTTTGGAGTGATTTAAAACTGTTTATTATAATCCTGCTGATGGGAGCTGCTTTTTGCTTTTCTCTACAAGCAGCATGACAAAATGGGCTGCCCTCTCAATGACTTGTCAGGGAGGGGGACCCAAAAAGGAAAGTTGAGCACAGCCCATGCCATTCTGAGCAGGAAGCCGGGAGGTGGACTGCTGGGGCAGATCTGCTCTGCAGCTCCCAATGGCGACAATGTCTTTTTAACCCTATTCTCAGATCAAGTGGGAAATTACAAACACATTAATGCCCTCCAGTCAGATACTTGCCAAGATAACAGATGGTGGATACCACTAAGCAACCTTGACCTTGCGGTCACCTGCCCTGTCAATCAGACACAGGATCTCTTCTCTGGGGAAAACACTGTCTTCTGTGCAACACAGCATGTTCGACCATCATTGCAGATTTAATAAAACACATAGTCCATGCAGCAAATATGGGCACAGCATTTTCCCTCATGTGAACTAAAATACTGGCAAGCTACATAAATTCCCTGAAGCCTCAACTGCTTCCACATAAACACTAGACAGAAAATGGAACACTGCTGAGCCAGAATCAACAGTTATATTAGATATCTGAAATCAAAAAGCT
>NW_007727925.1:239112-240610 GCF_000696425.1 Galeopterus variegatus | reverse complement strand
GGCCATCCCTATATAGGGATCTGAACGCGTGACCTTAGTGTTGTCAGCACCACAATCTCCCAAGTGAGCCACAGGCCAGCCCAGGAGACATTCTTTCTGAGACAGGCTGTACACCTGTGAGGTGTGCAGCTGGGGGTTTGGCAGGCTAAGAGATAGTATCACAAAGATTCACTGACTTGGAAGCAAGAGGCCAAGGTTAAAGTCCATACACTGGGCTTCACCTCAAGCCACCTGCTCTTTGTGGAAAGTAACACAGCATAATGAGAACGACTTGGGATCTTGGGTTAAGATGAGCCTGGGCTTGAGCCCCAACACTGACACTCCCTACTTCTATGTTTGGGGGCATATTACTTAAACTCTCTACCTCATCTTCCTCATCAGTCAAATGGGGATAGTAACACTGTTTTACAAGGTTCTGTAGTTATTAAATGCAATGAAGGATGTTAAGCCCTTAGCACGATGACTGGACTAAGACTCATTAAATGTTAGTTATTAGTAATAAATGCTTTTCATTACTATTTAATAATGCTTGCTGTAGTGGACTGAATTATGTCTCCTGAAAACTCACTGAAGCTTGTATTGTGTCCTCCAAGTTTTACGTATTAGAAACTTGGTCCTCACACAATTCCTTGAAGTTGATATGACAAGCGAAAAGATATGAGGTTGTTGGAAGGCAGCGGGGAGAGGAAGGACAGAGAAAGGTTTTGGTAAAGGGCCACAATAATCAACCACATTGTATACTGACAAAATAGAGTGAAATTAAAAAAAGAAAAAAAGAAACTTGGTCCTCATGGTCCTCACTGTAACTGCTAAGAGGGTGGGAAATCCTATTATGGTAACTGAAGATGGGGCCTTGAAGAAATGATTAGATTGTAGGACAGTGCAGTAATGAATGGATTAATAATGGTGGTCATGGGAGTGGTTCTAACGGCTTTAAAAGGGGGGCGTGAAGAATCTGTCTCTCTCTCTCTGCTCTGCCATTTTGCAATGTGATAATCTGCCTTCACTGAAGTCACCACCAAAGAAAGCCTTCGCCAGATGTGTCTCTGGACTTTGGACTTCCTAGTCTCTGAAACTGTAAGCAATAAATTTTGTTTTCTTTCCAAATTACCCAGTTCCAGGTATTCTGTTATAAGCAACATAAACAGACCAACACACTTGGTAATGCCTTATGCTTTCTGAGCCTATTTTCTCTTTTGAGAAAGAGAAATTGGAATAGATTATTATGATAAAGTGCTTCTGCTCTAGCATTCCATAGTTTTGGACCTCCAATTTATTGCCGTTAAAAATAGATGCCTCCTACAGACATGTAATAGGACACTAATGTATTTTGGGGCATAGAATGATCAAGGCACTATCTCATTAATTCCTTACCACAACTCTGTGAACTATTAACAGATAAGGAAACTGAGGCTCAAATAGGTTAAGAGGCTGCCCACGGATCTGCAGCCACTGGGACTAAAAACAGCTGTCAGCAGCAACAGGACTGAGAAAAGAA
>NW_007727925.1:234066-238516 GCF_000696425.1 Galeopterus variegatus | reverse complement strand
ACGGATCTGCAGCCACTGGGACTAAAAACAGCTGTCAGCAGCAACAGGACTGAGAAAAGAATTGGGAGCACAAGTGCCAAGAGGCAAACTTGTCAAAGAACCTGGGAGAACAAGCAGCCATGACCGTGCTGCGGCCTGGGCATGGATGATGCCAAAGCTCGTTTTGAGATGACTGAAACTCAGGTACTGCAGCCAAGGGGAAGGAGAGGAGAAGTGATGTTGGGTTAATTTACTTAACATAAATAATGTATTCCTTAATTATCTGCCACATGATTAAGTAATTCTGATGTAAATAATTGAAATCATGGGAGGGGGAGGACATCAAGTGTGGAGAGTGCTGTTTTTAAAATGTTCTTGTAGAGCAGAGGTCAATTTGAATTTCAAATAAAGATGTCATTGGATCACTTATTCATCAACATTTACTACTGAGTGCTGCCATGGGCCAGGCATCGTGTTAGTCTCTGGGGATATAAGAGTGAATAATCTGAGTTCCAAATTTAGAGCAATTCACAGTCTAATGAGGAAGACAGCTATACAGGAGGCTCCCCTTATCTGCAGGGGATATGTTCCAAGACCCCCCATGGATGCCTGAATCTGTAGACAGTACCAAACCCTATATTCATTGTATTTTCCTTCACATGCATACCTATGATAAAGTTTAATTTATAAATTCATCACATTAAGAGATGAACAATAACTAATAAAAAAATAGAACAATTGTAACAATGTGTGTAATGAAAGTTAGGTGAATTTTGTCTCTCTCTGTGTGTCTGTAATGGGTACAAAGCTATGCTATCTACTCTAAGTGAATCATTGTGAAGTATATGCATGTACTGAAACAACACACCATAGCCCACAAACATGTGCAAATAAATGTTAAAATATTTTGAACAAAAAAAAATACTGTAATATTTTAGGCTAACTGAAACCACAGAAATCGAAACCACAGATTAAGAGTACTACTGTATAACCAAAAATTCCATTATAACCTTCATCTGTGCTATGGGAGAACAGAGGAGGGAGTAACTAACTGCCAGGAAGGTTAACTAAGGATGACTACTAGCTTGGCTCTTATTTGATTGAAGGACAAATAAGAGAAGAACTAGGTGCCTGGGAGATTGGGTAGGAAGGAAGCTTGCCATAGTATCTTTGAATTGGAGACTACCACTAATTCAAAAAAAGAAAGAATGTTACCCTGTTGCTAAAGGGAGAATTAAATTTGATTCATTCTTCATTGTTGTGAAAGAAATGAGATAATTGCTCTCAGTAACTTTTAGCACCATACTTTAAGAAATCACGCTCAAAGATTCAGACACCAAGCAAAAGTAAAGTTGAAGTTTAGAAGGTGGGAATGTGTTGTTAGAAGTGTTAAGCCTTGCAGGCACACTTCCTCTGTCTGAATGGTAGCTCCATCTCTTAGTAACTGGAAGACTTACTTTGGGCCAGTCACTTCTGCTTCACTAAGTTCAAGTTTCTTCAACTATAGAAGAAAGATACTGGTAATAATAATGATGTTACTTTGTAAACTCATTGTGAAGATAAAATAAAATAATGCGTATACTTGGGTTAGCACAGAGTCTGAGAAATAACAAGAAATCTATAATGTCTACCTATTATTATTATCAGCATTACTATTAATTACTATTTCTAGAGCAGCATATAAGTATCAGAACATCTGGAGTTCTGAGAAAAATTGACAAATTTCCTGAGACTGAAACAATCTTTGGACAGAGAGAGAAATTGTCATACCTACGATACCATATACTTAAGGTAGAGAGTAATTTACTAACTTGTGGTATTTGCAACTTATTTTAATAAAAATTATAAAATGTAGAGAAATTCAGATTGTTAACAACAAAAACCTCACTAGGTTTATCTACTTTGTTGTTTAGAATACATTATTTACCAGAGACATTAATTTTTCTTTTCTGAAAAATGGGCTCATCTTATTAAAACTAACTTGTTATTAACACTAATTTATTGAAGGAATTTCCAGAGATGGATTCTGAAAAAAATAAAAATAAAAAATATGGGTCTCAGGATATGGAGTTGTACATATAAATCACAGAAATAGCCCTTGTCTAATGTACATCACAAAAACCTGATACTTCTTTCTACTGAGCTCTTTTTTTTTCATGTTGGTAAAATACATATAGCAATATTTACTATCTTAACATTTTTAAGTGTACAGTTGAGTGGTATGAAATATATAGCCCTTGTCTAATGTACATCACAAAAACCTGATACTTCTTTCTACTGAGCTCTTTTTTTTTTCATGTTGGTAAAATACATATAGCAATATTTACTATCTTAACATTTTTAAGTGTACAGTTGAGTGGTATGAAATATATTCATAATGGTGTGCAACCATCACCACTGTCCATCTTCAGAACTTCTTTTGTCTCGTAAAATGAAAACTCTGTACCCATTAAACAATAAGTCTCCCTACACCTCTCTCCCAAGCAACAACCACTCTACTGTCTGTCTCTATAGTTTTGAATACTCTAGGGTACCTCATATAAGTGGAATCACAGAGTGTTTGTCTTTTTATGACTGGCCTTATTCCTTGTTACTTAATGTCCTCAAGGTTCATCCATGTAATAACATGTCAGCATTTCCTTCCTTTTTTGGGCTGAATAATATTCCATCCTATATATACACCACATTTTCCTTATCCATTCATCCATTGATGGACATGGGTCACTTCCACGTTTTCAGCTATTGAGAATAATATTGCTATGTCACAAAGCTCTTTTTAAATGAATAAATCCTATTTAAATAAAATAGTTGGATGATTGAGTGAGGTTTCCTTTCTCACCTGGGCTTCTTCATGTTGTGGAGTCTCAGTCTGCATCTAAAGTCCATTGCTATCTTTGGCACACAAAGTCCTAACTATGAATATATCAGTATCTGGAACACCGGCATGTTTTCTTTCTTTCCTTCTGCTGCTTCACTGAATTAATCAAACTGGATTACCAACTCATAAAATTGGCCATGCTTTTTCTTACTCCTATACATCCCAAATCTCAAATTTAATGAGTTAAGTAGGATACTGGCAGTTGCCTTCAGAATGATAATCCTGGTAAAAAGTAAAGAATCCAATCCTTAAAAAATGTTGATGTTTGGGCTTCCCAAATGATACTCAATTACAAAATGGAAAATTATAAGATGCACATGTTAGCAATCTGTAATGTTTCATGTCTCATGTGGCATGAATAACAGTTAGGGTTTGGTTATAAGTAAGAGAAACTAACTCTGGCTAACTTAAGCTAACTAAAATAAATAAATAAATCTGAATAGAAGAAAAACCTGAGCACTCAGCCTCTTAGAAGATGGGAACTGGGTTGCTCTGAGTATGTGAATTGCAGGAAGGAAAGAACAATCTCTTCATGGTGCTATGGTTGAGGTAGATTACTGCCAACCATTTCCTACCCTTCAATCATCCATGAAAGATTCAGATGCCAAAGGGACAGAGCGGCCTGACTGTTTGAGGTCATGTGCTCACACTGTGGCCAGAGGAGAGTAGGATACCTTGAATGACTATCACACAAAGATTATATGTGTTGGGCAAAGTGTTATTTTTCAAAGGTAAATTAAACTACTGTTACCAAAAGACAGGGAATGGATGCTAGGCAGGCAAAAACAACAGATGTCCACTGCAGCAGGTCTGTTTGGTGTATCTTTGATGAGCCAAAAGACCAGAAATCACTCAAAGACACATACAACACACACACGCACACAATGTTTTGTTAATTCCTAGAGTGAGTCCACCTCAGAGTGCATGACTTTGTTCTCCTTTGGTTCTCTTCTTGCTTTTTAAAAAATGCCCTTTTCTCTAGTTTCATACTTTTTGCCCAGTTATTTATATAGCATTTTTGCTACAGCTTGGGTATTTTCAATAAATGTGTTCAGCTGAGCACATAATTTCCCCCCACTCTTCTATTGAATAAATACTCAACAGTGTCAGAGATAGTTTTACACACATTTACGATAAAAATTATCCCAACTTACTTTGCATTATTTTTAGTTGGAGAAAAAAATGGAAGTATTTTTGTTAAGCAATGATCTACTTTCATTGTCATATTCCATCCTGAAGACATATCATATATCTATTCTCTAATGAAGTGTTTTCTAGAATGTAGAATATAGTCCTCTGTTTCTAATCTTTACATACCACAGATTGCTATGGTAACCTAGGGTATCATGATTTATAAGTCTCTTCCTTTGTGAAAGAAATCATTTTTCTTTAATTTGTTTTTTTTGTTTGTTTGTTTTTGTTTTTGTTTCCTTTTTTGTCTTTTTTACCGACCGGTAATGGGATCGCAACCCTTGGTGTCACGCCTGTACTGGGGACCAGCAATGGGATCGCAACCCTCGGTGTTGCCCCCACACCGCGCTCAGCCAGTGAGCGGGAACTGGTCTCCACATGGGATCGGAACCCTCGGCGGGA
>NW_007727925.1:232008-233533 GCF_000696425.1 Galeopterus variegatus | reverse complement strand
GCGCTCAGCCAGTGAGCGGGAACTGGTCTCCACATGGGATCGGAACCCTCGGCGGGAGCGCTGCCGTGCTCCCAAGAGGCGTTTTCTCCAGTGCGCCACTGGGCCGGCCCATTTAATTTGTTAATAAATGTTTACTCAATCTACAATAAGAAATATCTGACCACACCCCTTTTTATTAAAAATCTGTAACTGGAATTTTGCAATTGAAAAGGTTGTTTCTCAAAGTTGCTGAAATGTAATATATAGCAGGAAAAACAAGAAAGTGTGAATAAAATATCATATCAAAGTAAAAATACAGTAGCAATTTCAACAGCAATTCCATTTTTTTAAAAAAAATCATTCATTTTAGAAGATCAAAAGATAAGCTTTGAATAATAATAAGGATAACAAAAAAAAATCAAAAAAATGAAACTCTCAAATTCATGAAGCATTGTGCTCAAGAATGCATGTATTTATTTATTCTTTTTTGTGAAAAATCCTGGAATGTAGATTCAAATAGACAGATCCAAATGGTATTTTGACACATAACATCAGTGCTAAATGTGCCCTAGTTTACTTCAGTTCCTGCTTCATTTATACTGGATTCAATGTTGGATACAAATAACTACAGAAAATTTCAACTTGAATCAAAATGAAATTTCCTAAAAAATCTAGTTGTCCATCATCTGGCTCTGTGTTTTACCCCTTTATAAAATCAACAGGGAGGGCCAGCCCTGTGGCTCACTAAGGAGAGTGTGGCACTGGTAGCACTGAGGCCACGGGTTCAGATCCTACATAGGCATGGCAGGTGGGCTCACTGGCTGAGCATGGTGTGGATGATAGCATGCCAAGGGTTGTGACCCCCTTAGTGGTCAAAAAAAAAAAAAAATCAACAGTAAGATTTAGTGGAAAGAGAATTAAGCCAATAATCAGAAGACTTTAACTTCCATTATAAGCTCTACAATCTACATGCTGTGTGTCCTTTGGCAAGTCACATAACCACTCTGGGTTGTCTCTTAAAAGATCTTGCCCGCTCTACATCAGATGCATTGTTAGGATTAAACAAGATAAGGATAGTAAAGGCTTTGAAATTCATAAAGTTGAACTTAAATGTAAGGTATCATAATGAACATGGCCAAATCATGACATCAGCTCCCTAAGTGGGAAAGTGGAGATTGTGGCCCCTCCCAGAGCCTTGTACCTCTCATGACTTTTCTATACAGTTCCAGGGAGCAAAGAAAGGCCAGAGGGCAGAAGTTCTCCAATTCGAGCACAATGTAAGTACTTTGTAAAGTAAATGCTGCTGAAACAAAGCACTCACTAACTAGGGGGATGGTGAGGAGACAACCAGAGTCACCCAATTTATTTGCTAAAGTTTATTTCATAAATATGTATTTTCTTTTATCTCTCTCAGATTGACAAAAGTAAATTGCCTCTCTTTAGAGGATTCATAAAGCAAATGTACTTCACAGGACCTGGTTTTTGAAAGCCTTGCAGTTTCAAATATTGACCTTGCAAAGGACAAGAAATTTTCCTCAGGCTATAA
>NW_007727925.1:199935-231651 GCF_000696425.1 Galeopterus variegatus | reverse complement strand
TTTCCTCAGGCTATAAAGTCTCTGGTGTAAGATAAAGATTTGTAACACAGCAAGGTTGCTGTGTTACTGATTGATATGTAAAGTTACTGGGAAGCTGCTGGAGGGAGAAGGAATGTTTGCTAGGTCAAGCTTTTGTTGGTGGATCACTTAATTGTCTAAGGGAAAGTCATCTGACTTGTTTTTACTAAATGTTACCAGTTTCTATTGTTAAACTTGTTAAACGGTGCTTAGCAAAAACCCCATCTATGTCTCTTCCTGTAACTTCTTGGTCTGCAGAATAAACGCAGGAAGAAAACCCCAATTCAGGGTTAATTTCCCAAGGAAGGGATGCCTCTCACTTGAGAGTTCTGAGGGAGATTTACCACTTCCGGGCTTCTCACTGCTCAGAAGAGATGGGCTTTGAGTAATCTCTGTGGCTCTGTCACCCAGGGGAAGTGGGGTGATAAATCCGTGGGGGGCAAAGCAACACCTCTCCTTTTTCAAAAAAGAACAACTAAGCCTCTACTTCATGTATTACCTGGGTCTTAGATGATAAAATCTCTCCCAAACTATGGACATCCTTATATTTCAACATGTGAGACAGACCCCTTTGCTTTATATCTATTAAAATTAAAGTACTCCTTACCTACATCTCAGTTTTTAGCATTGTCTAAGCCAAACTTTAGTAAATGTATAGTGCTCCCCAGCACAGTCCCAGTCACAGATCTGAGTAGATAGTGAACTGCCCTGCATGGCTTTATGTTTTCTGAGGGAAGCTCAAAGAATGAAGAGGAGAAATGTGGGGCTCTGAGTCAGAAGGCCTCAGTGGGAGTTTAGGTCCTGCCACTGGTCTGCTCTTGGAAACTGACTGGAAATTTCCAGACATCTACAACAAATACAATACCATGGCTCTCTCAAGGTCATAGGCCTGTGCTCAGTGAACATTTTTTGCTAAATGATTTAGACTATGTTTGACTGAAAGTAAAGAATAATTAATTGATTTTAGCATGTCCTAATTTATAATTGGTTTCTACATCTTCTATAAAAAGTATTTCATTTTTCAGATTTTAGAATACATGTTTACCGTGAAAAATTTGGAAAATCAGAAAAAGAAAAATTTTCTCTTATTCATTCCCCAAGTATAATCACTGGCAACATTACATGGTGTTTCTTTCTTGTTGATATGCATGGTACAATATGTACTGTATGTATTGTGAATTTTTTCTCTTTACATATTTGCATATATTTTCCATGTCAGTTACTCTTCTTAGAAAATATGAGTTTAATAGGTTAAAATTTCACCTTATGACTCTGCCAAATTTGCTTCTGTTAATCCTGAATTTTGTGTTCTTAAAAAATTATTCTGGAAATAAAATCTCAGTTTAAAAAAAATCAAGCGAAATAGAAGTTTAAAGGAAAAATAGCGAAAGTCCACTTTAGCCCTCATTGTCCTGCTCCCCAGAGATACACTCTATAGCAATTTTCTCTGTATTTGGGCATAACTTTTTCGGTGTTCACAACAATAATTTCTATATTCTAGCTTCTCCAAACCTGTAGCATCAGTATTCAGAACCTCAGGTTCCATCCCTGTCTGGCTAGGCTAAGACCTGGAATCCTCACAGAGCCAATTGTCTAGCTACACAACCATGCCAGTTGTCGGGCTCTTTTACCTGCCACTAATGCTGCACTGACTGGGCCAATTGTTGAGCTAGGGCTGGGTCTTGAGCTCCCAGACCCCTAAAGCCCATTCACAGACTGGTTTGCAAACCCTTCACATGCCAGGCTAGGTCCCCAGACCCCTCACATGCCAGGCTGGGTCACCAGACTCCTTCACATGCAGGTCTACCCCATTCACAGACTGGTTTGCAAACCCTTCACATGCCAGGCTAGGTCCCCAGACCCCTCACACGCCAGGCTGGGTCACCAGACTCCTTCACATGCAGGTCTACGAGCTAGGTAACTGGCCAAAAGGTCCTTGGAGCCACAGGTTGGAAAGCATGGCTGTGCAGGGCAGACACCCGAGGCAGATGCCTGCCCACCTGCTTCACTAAAACTCCTCTCTCTCTCTCTCTCTGAAGAAGAACACAAGAATAGCAACAAAAAAGATACATTGGCATGCATGCACACTAACTCCACACACACACACACACACACAAAATTTGCTTATAACGAATGCTTAACCACACCCAACTGGACCCGAGGTGAGGGAACTGACCAAACTATTATATTTTCCCAACAATCCACCCCTTTGGGGTCCTCACTGTACAATCTACACATTTGGTGACATTCCCTTAGTGAGGATTAATGACGCTTACATTTACATATTACACATTCCATCCCAGTCCCAAAAGTCTTTAGCTTGTTGCAGCACCAACTCAAAAGTCCAACGTCCCAAATCTCATTTGAGACTAAAAGCAAAAGTCCTTCCTGCTGTGAACCTGTAAAGAGTCAAAAACAGGTTTATCTACTTCTAAGATACAGTGGGACAGACATTAAGTACACATTCCCATTCCAGAAGAGAGGAATAGAAAGGAAAATCAGTCCCCAAACAAATCCAAAACTCAAAGAGGGCAAACGTTAAGCACACTGGGGCACCTGGACCCCTAAAGCATCGGGCAACCTCACTCCTACAGTCCTGGTACCTGCAGCTTTTCCAAGCTGGTGCTGGACACTGCCAGCAGCCCCATGGTTCTGGGCTCCTGGCAGCAGCCCCACCATCCTGACCCCACTGGACATTTCCTCAGTGGGGGTTTTCTGTGGGGGCTACAACCCCACTTTTCTGCTCCACATTGCTCTGTAGATGACCTCTGCAGTGGCTCCACCCCTGCAGCAGTTCTCCACCTGAGTTCCCCAGCTTATTCATACATCTTCTGAAATCTAGGTAGAGGCTGCCACACCTCCACTGCTCTCACATACTGCTGGCCTGCAAACTTAACACAATGTGAATGCCACCAAGGTTTTTGGCTCTTTTCCTTCAGAGGTACTGAGGCAAGATTGCTCCAGCCAGAGCGGCTGGGATGCAGGGAGCAGTTTGCTGAGGGCAATGACACCTCAGCTCTGAGGGCAATGACACCTCCAGGACAAACTCAGTTCTCTTAGAATGGGAGGGGCACTCTCCCAAAATTCTCAAACTCCCTCCAGGGCCTGTGATGGGTGGGGCACCCATCCAGATTTCTGAAATGCGTTTAGGGCTTTTTCTCTCATTGTCTTGTCTATTAGCATCTGGCTGCCTCACCTCCAAGATAATGTCTTTAGCAAACAGTTTATCTGCTTCACCTTGCATTTTTTCTTCCTGCTCTCTGCTTTCTACTGTATGGCCAGGCTGCAAAGTTTCCAAATCTTTATGCTCTGCTTTTACATTCTGGCTTTTGAATTACTTCAATCAGCTCAGTTTACACAAGCTAATACTCAGTCTCAGGCAGTTTTTTGCAGTAGTCGCCCACAGTTCAAACAGCTGCATTCTCCCAGTCCATCAAGGAGTGGCTGCCCTGCCACTGGGCGTATCTGTGGCTCTTCTGCAGCCGCTGCCACAGAAACAGGCATGTAGTAACGGAGACTAACTTTTCCACATTTCATCAGGTGAAAACATACTTGAAATTCTACAGTGGCACCCATCCTCGGTTCATCTGCCCACCTGCATGTGGCGCTCTTTTCTTGGGTTTTAGGGCACCCAGCCAGCCATCAGGTTTAAGTGGCACCCTCCAAGCCATTTGCCTTCAGACAAACGCATGTGTTTACTACATAGTCTCTAGAGCACATTACACCATCCACCCCTATGCCTCATAGCTGGAGCAGCTGCCAGGGCCTCTCCTTGTTTCTGCTGCTTTGCTGTCTCACTTTCTCATGCACAACAGGTCGTGCTTGGAGATGCACAGTTTCCCCAATGCACCACTGGGTTGGTTGTCTTCCCTGGTGTGAGAGGCAGGAGTGGCCAGTCACTGTACATCATCCTCCAGGACATTTATCCGTGCTTCCAACAACTGTGCTTTCTGCCGCAAATCTCAATCAGTTTGCAGCATAGTGAGCAATAGCCAGGCTCCGGTCAGCAGAAAGGTGGCCACTGGGCACCACACTCTCAAGGATAGCCATATTTCCTCCCTTCCCAAGGGGTTTTGCATTATAGTACCTGGTCTATGCTGCCTTGCAGTACAGTGTGCAGCAACCAGATCCCAGTCAACGGGAAGGTGGCCATAGGGCACAGCATATTCACAAGTAGCCACATTTCCTCCTTCTTCCGAGGGCTTTTGGCTCCTGTTCTTGCTCAGAATCCTGTCACAGACTACACCAATATGGCACATAATCCTGTCTGACTATCCAATTATGGAGCCAGGGCTCTGGCTATGGCTAAGGCTGATGTCTGGAATCCTGTTGACAGTGCCAATTGTAGCGCTCTTAATCCTGTTCCTGATGCCAATTGTAAAGCTAGGTGACCACTACTACACCAGTTGTGGTGCTCTGGCTAGGCCGATTGTTGAGCTAGGGCTGGGTCTGGAGCTCCCAGACCCCTCAAGCCCATTCCCACCTGCTTCACTAAAACTCTCTCTCTCTCTGAAGAAGAACACAAGAATAGCAACAAAACTAAAAAGATACTTTGTAGCTAGGTAACTGGCCAAAAGGTCCTTGGAGCCATAGGTTGGAAAGCATGGCCATGCAGGGCGGATGCCTGAGGCAGACACCTGCCCACCTGCTTCACTAAAACTCTCTCTCTCTCTGAAGAAGAACACAAGAATAGCAACAAAACTAAAAAGATACTTTGGCATGCATGTGCACTAACTCCACACACGTGCACACACACACAATTTGCTTACAAAGAATGATGAACCACACCCAACTGGACCTGAGGCAAAGGCCCTGACCAAACTATTCTATTTTCCCAACAATCCCAAATCTACTAAATAAGAATCTATGTTTTAAAAAGATACCAAGTAATTTGGATACATCATAAAGTTTGAGAAACCGGTGTTTACCAGGGAGTGGCAAACTACAGGCTCTCAAACTTGCAGGCCAAATCCACCTGCTGCCTGTTTTGTACAGCATGCCAACTAAGAATGGTCCTTACATTTTTACATGGTTGAAAACAAATCAAATGAATATACATATTTAGTGACACATGAAAATTATATGAAAATCAAATTTCAGTGTCTGAAACAATAGTTTCAACAGAGCATAGCCATGCTTATTTGTTTATGTACAGCATGCCAACTAAGAATGGTCCTTACATTTTTACTTGGTTGAAAACAAATCAAATGAATATAAATATTTAGTGACACATGAAAATTATATGAAAATTAAAGTTCAGTGTCTGAAACAATAGTTTCAACAGAGCATAGCCATGCTTATTTGTTTATGTATTATCTATGGCTGCTTTAGGGCTGCAGCAGCAGAGTTGAGCAGGGCCGCAAAGACTGTATGTCCTCCAGAGCCTAAAATATTTACTCTCTGGCCCTTTACAGAAAAAGTTTGGCCAGCCTTGGTCTATTAAGTAGAGTATCTAGGACAGTGAATGTGTAACTTAATTTCTATAGTATATAAGTATTTGATAAAACACAAACAAGCCAATTCTTTCTGAAACTGAATATATGTTATATTTCAACATAAAATGTTTCCAAAATATTACTTACCATTTCATGATACTTGTCCTGTTTAATTTTTGCTTATTCATTTATTATTTATCTCCCCACACTATAATATAATTCCCAAAAGGGTAGAGATTATCTTGTTTACTGAAGGCACACATTACAGACAATAAAAAAGACCAAGTTTATAAGCTAATTAAGTGCAATAAACTTCAAATATTTTCTGCTAGAAATGGGCTTGCTTCTGTGCTTTTTCTTGGAAGAACTTTAATGGAAAAGCTAGAGAATTAATGCCAACTATCATTCCTTTATTTGTATTAAGAAACAAAGGTTGTATATAGTTGGTACTTTAGAAAATGTGGTTTAGAAAAGTTAAAAAACTTGCCATATTTACACAGTCATTAACCACCAAAGCTCAAATTTCCAAGCACTCACTATAATAACTTCAGACAGCACTAAACTTTGAATGATGACTGATATGACCCACATCACAGAGGGCTATTTCATTGTTTATTATGAAAATATGAAGCTAGTTCAAAGATCTTCTTTGTTCTTAGAATAAAACTGCTAGTTCACATCCACTGGTTTGTTGAGCGCTTTAGTGATCAATTCAGAAATGCAAATTCAAGGAAAGATTCTTAAGTTCTAGAAACAGACTTTGTAAAGAAGTGAGAACACAGGTAAATCATGAAGAAAGGGTGAAACTGTATCCTAAAGCAAGAAAGAACTGTGTGCCAATCTTGGCTGTAAGTTCTAGAAACAGACTTTGTAAAGAAGTGAGAACACAGGTAAATCATGAAGAAAGGGTGGAACTGTATCCTAAAGCAATCTAATTTAGGAGGCAACAAGGTAGAGAGTTAAGAACAATTAGTAAGATAAAGAAAGAGTGAAAGGAAAAAAATAACTAAAAGAAAGGAAATTGGTGCTCTCTGATCATGAGCATGAGGGATGTGAGGGACTAGATTTTCAGGATAATGGATTTTTCTTTCATTCCTGTCAACATCTCAATTTGTTAAACAGAGAATTTCCAAACCTAGATACTGTTTTAATCATGCAAAGAGAAGTCCAGCCAGAATTCTGCAGTTTGCTCACCTGGATATCCCTGTGAGTGAACTCACCTGTTTGAATTCAGCTGCTAGTAAAAGCTTGTTAATCCAACATTTCGATTTGCACATTGTTTCAGATTTGTAAGGTACCAATATCAGCATTTTTCTTATCATGTTGGGCCTAAGGAAACTATGTTTGTGGTCAGGTGAGATGATAAGGTTGACTTTGCTGTTAAAATACAGGGCTAATGGTGGGTTCGGGACTTCATAATTCATGAGTATTGTTTGCCTTGGTGGAAGACATTTTCTCTAAGTGGCAAATGAAGAAGGAGACCAGAACATGTTAGGATCAAACTCTCTTTACCACCCAAGTAATTATTTTGTATCTGCAGCTTACCCACATGTGTTAAAACATGGTGTGGTATTATTTCAAAATATGCTTATATTACACAATAACCCTGAACTTATCGTTTTAATGCACTGAATGTTCATTAAACATTTTTATTCACTGAAGATGAAAATTTCAGAAAGAAAATGAAAACGGGTTTTTTTTTTGCTCATTCTCCAATCCAAAAGTACACTTTAATTTACTAAGGAATCTCACATATAAGTCAGTTCCATGCTATGCTCTTCATATGTCTTTTATAATGATACTCCTATAAATCGTGCAAAAGTTTCCTTTTTTTTTCCTCCAAGATTTACTCTGCCTTTTTTTTTCTCGTTACTCTTAAAGCAGCTAGTTAATTATTCTCAGTGCATGTTATTATTTTTCATCATCCATCTATACATGGCCCTCATTTGTTTTTATTTTTTTGTTTATCTGTTTTAGTCCATCCATTTTATCAGCATTTTCCCATACCCATTCCTCTCCTACCCTCAAAGGTAACCATTCTAACATGTTTATGTATCTTTTGTTTGGTGTAGGATTGGCAGATAAAATACATAACTCCCAGTTAAATTTGAATTCAGATAAACTACCAATAACTTTTTAGCAGGCCCGGTGGCGCACTGCTACAGTGCGCCGCTTGGGAAGCGCGGTGACGCTCCCGCTGAGGGTTCAGATCCCACATACAGACCGGTTCCCGCTCACTGGCTGAGCGAGGTGCGGGAGCAACACCGAGGGTTGTGATCCCGTAGCCGGTCCCGGTCCGGTACGGGCGCGACACTGAGGGTTGCGATCCGTTGCCGGTCACAAAAAAAAAAGACAAAAAAAAAAAAATCTAAATTGGGCAACTTTTGCCCTTTTTCTATTAGGAATAGAAAATATCTTAAGATAAAAATTGTTTCTTGAAAGTTGCCTAGAATTTACTGCTTAAACCACATGGCAAGAGAGGCCTTTGATTACTATTTCAGATTTTAAATATTATGTCTTAGATCATTTAACTTCTCATCACCAATTTTGATATTTTAGATACTTCTGACAATTTATCCATTTTATCTGTTTTTAAATATATTAGGCTACACTCTTGTTTACAATAATCTAATTTTTTAAAATCTCTGTTTGTCTGCAGTAGTTATTCTCCTCTTTTTTTTGGTGGCTGGCTGGTACAAGGGGGATCAAACCCTGGATCTTGGTTTTATCAGTACCATGCTCTAACCAACTGAGTAACTGGCCAGCCTCTATTTCTCTTCTCCATTATGTTTTCAGATTATCTACAAAATGACCTTCTCCTCTCTCTCTCCCCCCTTGACAAAAGTCTAAAAATCTTTTCAAAAACTAACTTTTGTTTTTATTCATCCTTATTGTGTCATAGGCATAGACATAATGTCATCTTGCTTTAATGTTCTTTTTACAAGTATATAACGTCTATTTTTTGGCCCTGATAACATTCTCAGCAGGTTACGATACCTAGTGGCTGCTCTCTTATGGTTTGCAGTGCTCGCAACAAATTCTACAATATTGTTGGTACATATTGAAGAGAAAGGTCCATCTATGAAGCCAAGAATCAACAAGAGAAAAAGAAGAGGAGAGGATCCCCTCATCCTCTCATCATCCCATGGAAAGAAATATTGGGGACATGGCCCCATAGTATGAGTCTATATTTTAGGGGGCAGAACTGAGTTTCTTACTGAGCTTTTTCATAGGGAAAATGTGAGTGCAAATTTATCCATGAAAAGAGACACAGCATCTGTGGTTTCCAGGCATTTTGGATATAGATGATGACTCTTTACAGGAATTGTCTGTAATTATATCTTGTCTAGTTGCAGGGGCGGGGCCCTGTACCCATGGGAAGCTCTCTCCTCCTGAGAGTAAAGAGGATTGTAAGGCTGATCCCAGAGGGATCCTTTTCCAGATAACCCGAAGCAAAATTCTAAACTAATCTGCTCCTTATAGCAGGTTACTTTTTCTTTGAATTACATTTTGTCAGATATTTTCAGTACTATTCAACTTTAGTTTTGGTTCATATTTTTCTGGTCTATATTTTCCATCCCTTATTTTTAATACTTCTGAATCTTTTTGTATTATATTTATTGTTTGTTAAGAGCATTTTGTTGGATCATTTTTGTTATGGTTAAAAATAGCCTTTGAATCTTTGTATTTCTCAGTTATAATTATTTTAATTATGATTATAGTAGTACATTTCTGCTGTTTGTTTGATATTTTTTATTTTTGGTACTTTCCCCCTCCATCTCATTTCTTAGTTTCCCATATAAAAACACGTTTTCTTCTTCAAATATAAAAATTATACATTACACATTTGTACTCATATTTTCTGCATTTAATTTAATAACAAAACCAAGATCTATTCACTCATTAATTTCTTAAACTTATCAATACCTATATCTTCTCCTTTATTCTCTATATTTTTAGTTCTAGGTTGTTCTTATGAATATACTTTGGATTCTTTTTTTAGAAGCACATAAACTTAAGTTATTTAATTTTTCTCATTTCCATTTCATTCATGGAATCCTCCTGAAATTGTTTTTTTTTTTCATCTAGGAGTACATGTTTCAAATATATTTCTAGTGTGTGCCTTCGTACAAGAAAACTTCTAGGCTCAAAATGCTTGGGAATATTTTGTATTATGTCCTCACATTTAAATTATGATTTGGCTAGATACACACCTTTACTTAATTTTCCTTCACTGCTTAGAAACTTAACTTCTTCAACCTCTTGCATCCAGTGTTGCTATTAAAAAGCCCAATGTCAGTCTAATTTTTTTTCTTTTGCAGGTGATTTGTTCTGTTTTGGAAGGGTTTTTTTCCTTTCAAAATTTTAACTATAATATTTAAGTGTTATGTTGTCCTTACCTCTCCAAATTTGAGTCCCATCTATTTTTTTTTTTAACTCTGGAAAATTTATCTTAATTATTTCTTCAGATATTTTCTGTTTCCTGTTTTCTTTTTTTCTCCTTCTTTCTGGATTTCTACTATCCAGATACTGGTATTTTTATTTTCCAAAATTTCTATTCACTGAATCTCTTTTGTATTTTCCAACCCTTTATCTTTTTTCTTGCTGCCTTCCACAAGAGTTTATCCAGCTGACCTTCTACTCTTAATCTCTATATGTTCTACTTTTATCCCTCCTACTGAGTTCTTTATTTCCATCCTTTTTTATTCCTGTTTTTTTTTACCTGGCTCTTTTTACAATTTCTTGATCTTTCTTCATATCACAAACATCTTCCTTTATCTTTAAGTACATTTATCATGCTTTTTTAAAATTATTTTTCTGTGTCTCCATTATTATGCATCAGATGGTGTACATTGTTCCTTTGTGAATTTTCTTTCCCAGTGGGCATTCTCATCAAGCGTCTTCTTATTTTAGCCTGTGAGTTCATATCATGGGGTACCTGCTACTCTGCCTGGAATCTGTAATGGAGAGCTGAAAGGCCCTGGTTGGTGTGTCTCCAGGGGAATATAAGAAGTTAAAAGGGAAAAAACTCCTGGGCACAGAGCTCCAGAAAAACCAGAAAGACTGCTAAACATTCTAATTTATTTTCAATCCACCAGGCAACTCTTCTGACCATTGTTTCACCTTTAAACTCTTATGAAGCAGCAGCACCAAGAGGAGGCAGGGCTCCTGGGTCCTAATCCTTCATTGCTGGAGTTTGGAGGAATGGAGAAGAGAACCTCTGAGCATATCCAGCCAGCCTGCAAGTTTGTATCCACTCACACCAATACGGCTTCCACATAGCCCTGTCCTTACTCCTGCTCTTTTCCAACATTGGAGGCCTATTGGATTACATCCAATTTCTGTGGAAAAGAGCAGGAGCTAAGCCAAATGACATTTTACAACCTGTGCCCTCACAGGTGCTTGCTGTTTTCTTCTGCTTCATACTTTAAACATCACCTACCCAAAACTCCCAAACAGGCAAAGAAGACGTTGACTCCTCAGGGGTCCTCTAGTTTTTTGTTTTTTCATTCTTCAAATCCACGCTTTCCTCTACATTCTGTAGTTTCCTTAGGATTAGCTTTGGGGGAAGAATTAACATCCCAGGCCAGTTTATCATCTCAATAAAATGCATTATTCAGGGCTGGCCCCGTGGCGCTCTTGGGAGGGTGCAGCGCTGGGAGCGCAGCATCGCTCCCACCGTGGGTTCGGATCCTGTATAGGAATGGCCAGTGTGCTCACTGGCTGAGCGCGGTGTGGACACCACCACACCAAGGGTTGCAATCCCCTTACCGGTGACGAAAAAGACAAAAAAAAAAAAAAGCATTATTCAGTGTTCTAAGCTGCATTCTGCCTACAACTGGAGTCTATGTCATTTATTAACTTCAGTCTCCAAGTTATGCCAAGCTTGTGGAGTAAATATTTTCCATGTCCCTTATTAAGTGCTCTTAATTCATTCACTCATTTATTCTTCCAACAAATATTATTGAGGATTAAGACATGCCAACATTCTGATAGGTGCCAGGGACACAAAGATGAATTAAAGCATGGTACAGACCGTGAAGTACTTAGCTAACCAGTGCTAAAGGACTTTTTGGGAACACACGATAAAATTCCTTTGAAATCACCACATTAGTTATTTGAATTATTGTGGTGATTAGAATGTATTCTGTCCCATCCCACATAACTCAAAAAGATTATTTTTAATGAGCTATTATTTCATTTCCTAGGCTTTATTTCTCATTGTTTAATTCTTTCAAAATAGCATTTTACATTATTGAGGGGAGGGTTAGTTCATCTGCTGATTGCTTTACCTTCTGGGATCCCGTCTGTTCCCTAAGGCTGAGGCAAAACCCAAATTTACTAATGAACTGCCAAAATTTCATCTCACAAATTCCTACTCATATGCCATTACTGTAAAGGCTTTGTAGTTATTACAGTGATGAGTTTATAGCCTGGAAACTAGGACAGTGCTGTTTCAACTAATTCATTACCTACACTTTCCACATTTTAAGAAGGAAAAAAGAGTGTGGATGTGTGCATGTGTGCATGAATGTGTGAGAGAGACAGACAAAGGCAGAGTTGTATGCATTTCTCATTTGGCATTAGACTTCATTTTGTGAAGCAATAAAGAATTAATAAAACAGTTACTTCACCCTTACTCTTTGAATTCATGTCAGCCTTTGGTAAACTCTCCCCTTTCCATGGGTTATTAATTCACTTATTTGTTTATTCAATAAATGTTACTTTAGTGCCTACTATGTGCTAGGCACTCAGAAAGTGATGAAGATATAGCTATCGTGGGGGCTTTGTAATGATCGACTTAGCTGGACTGAACTACATTTCACAGAATTCCCTCTCCTAGATACTTCTGGTTAGGGTGGGCTACAAGAGACATTTCTTGTGGGAGATTTGGAGGGTGGAAGTGGAGCAACAGCCGTTTTGTAGCTCACACGCATTGTTAACGATCTGCTCACTTACCTCCTTGATGTGAGTTAGGTGGGCCTGGGTTACATCTTCCCCAGTGTCCTCTTTAAGCTTCTTTGATTCATAGGCCAGGAATGTGTGTTTATTTCCATGGAAAATGGGCCTGGTTTCTGCAGGATACCCAATGTAAAACCAGGGCCAGGTCTCACAGACCCCTCGAGCCCATTGTCCAGACTGGGTCACAAACCCTTCACACGCAGTTCAACCGTAGCCAGATAATAGAAAAAGGTCCTTGGAGCCGTGGGTGAAGAAATAACAGGCTTTATTCAGAGCTAGGAGCCCCCAGCCCAATACGGCTCCATGAGCGTGCTCTAGAAGCTTTGCACATCTGCGCCGTTAGTCCTTTATATGTAAGTCCATAATTCAGAAAAACACCCGGATGCACGTGTGCAATCGCATTAGACAATAACAAGGAGCACCATGCGCAGGCGCATACCCACCTCAGGTGCTCGGCAAGACTCCAGACATCAGAGGGGCCCTGACCACTTCCCTTATATTTTCCCAACACCCACAAACACCACCACAATCAGAGGACACAAGAACTGAGGAGGGCTTTAGGCCATCCACATAAAGTTCTAGTTCATGCTGTGGATTCCAGTCTACCACCGATCTCCCACACTTTACATTAATCTTCCCTTCCTGCCTGTCAACCTGTGGGCTTTATGCTTCGGTATCAGACATGACCACAGCCCTACACAGACTGCTTCACCAGCTCCACATTTGCAGAAGGTTGAATGCCTGAAGATACACGTTTGTATCTCCTAAGTGGTTCTGCTTCTCTGATTGGACCCTGACTGATACAGCTATAAACAAGAAAATTCTAATTTCTGCTCTCATGGAGTTTACGATTTGAATGGGGAGGAATATATTTTCAAAATATTATCTCACAGTTAATTCATTACAACTATGAGAAGCCCTGTGAACAGAAATTTAGAGAAATAGGAGAGCTTCGAATCGAAGAGCTTCTCCCTTTTAGAGACTTACAGAGCAGAGAATGTGTACCCTTTCATCAAGAACCTCTTGGATACCATTTTGCTTCTTTTGTAAATATCCCCTGGCTTTCATATACTTTTGTTTCCAGAAATAGCAACTCTTGTTGGGTGGAATGCTCTTGAGCTATTGAAGCATGCTTTGTTTCTATGAGCAGAACCTAAAGCTTGGCTACAAGTTTAGTTTGTCTCTAAAATTACGAGTATTTATTTTTATGATCCAAAAAAATGATCTCCCCCAACTAGTCCCTTACCTAATACCTTTCCTTGCTTAGTGATTCTTGTGGACAGAATTAAAGTAGATGATGATAAGCATTTTTTTTTAAACTTAGAATTTACCACTGAGAAGCTATTAGGTAAGTGTATGTTTAATGCTTTAACAAAAACCTAATCCATTTTAGGCATGTTTATTCTATTCAGCATAATCAAAATTTATCTTACCCTCCTCAAATGCTATAACTACCAACCAAAAGAAATTGCTTCTCCTCTTAGTGAATGGCACTTTGACATCTGCCAAGCTGGGTGTTACCTCAGTCCATTTATTCTTCACTCCTTACATCCCATCAGCTGCCAGATCATTTCTTTTTCTTTCTCTTCATTCTATTCCTTTCTTCATTCCTTTCTTTCAGTTCTCTTTATTACTTGCCTAGTTGAGAACCACATCATCTCTTGTCTGGATTGTTGCTTAACTTTTCTCCCTGCAGTCTTTCCTCTCAATTTCATCTTCTACTCTGTCTCAGAAAGAACTTGCCACGTGCCAATGTGATCAGGGAAGCATTCAGCTCAAAACACCTTAAGGGCTTCTGTGCATCAATAATCTATGTATTTCAGTTTTAGTAAAATTTACCCTACAAACTGGTTGAAATGCAGATGAATGGTTCTCTATAGGGCTAGAGTATAAATATTAATTTCTTAGCATGAAGATTAGGATTTGGTTCAGCCACTTTCCAGCTATCCAGCCCTTCTTTCACATTCTCTCCCACTCTCAGAAACCTTTAGCCTTTGCATACGCTGCTCCTACTACTCAGAATGCCCTGCCTTCCCTTCTCAAACTTGTATCATCTTAGTTCACACATTATTGTCTGAAGTCTTCTTGAACGCCTGGGGCACAACATTGGCTTTCTCTAGGCTTCTACTGTCCACTTGTATCATCTTAGTTCACACATTATTGTCTGAAGTCTTCTTGAACGCCTGGGGCACAACCTTGGCTTTCTCTAGGCTTCTACACTTCTTTAACACTCCTGCCATGGTGTGTATTTGTTTGCATGTCAGTTTCCAAATAGGGTAGGTTAATCCTTGACAGTATAAAACTGTCTTTCCAATTTTTTTTAATTCCCTAAAATGTCAAAGATGATTAAAATATATTTGATGAATGAACAAAAACAGTTATATGTGTATTGCTCCCAGAGGAACTCAAAGCATGCTGGAAACTGGACTTCTACTCTATTGCAAAGTATGTGACAATAGGAAATTATCTCTCTATTGTCTCAAGAGACTTAGCTTAAACTCTTCTGACCCACTTAAAAAAATAAAACCCCTTCAGTTAGCCAGACCCTCCTGTCTTGGAATGGAATTGAAGGGTCTGCTATTGTTACTCAAGCATTTACTGTGGTGATCTCCCTTCCCCCACCACCATCCGCAAGCAGCTAATTGAATTATTCATTTCAGAGAGAATTTCTGGAAGATACAATATTCTTCATCTCATTCGACTTGCAGTGACATCTTAGTGACCCTTCTAGAGTGGTCTTCTGTACAACTGCTTCCGTAGCCCGACACTTAATCCAACGCTGGATACGATAATGTTCTGAACTTTCAAAAATAGACTCCCACCAAAAATACACAACATGTGTTCAAGAATTTTGAGGAACCAGGCAAAACCTACAGCATTTCTAGTGAGGCTGCTAGAATAGCAGATCACATTGAGCAAATCTTTCAATTGCATCTAATTCAGTTGCCATAATATTAACCAGGTGGTGGTTAACTGTAACATCGGGGGATATATGGCAGAAAACATGCATTTTCATTTGTTTTTAGGCCACTGTTTCTCAAGCTGTAGAGGAACTTTGGACCACATACATTTGAATCAACAAAGATGTTTGTTAAAATACACTTTCCTAGGCTCTGCCAGTGAGATGGAAAAACGTCAGTATTTTTAGAGAAGGAACTCAGGAATCCCAGCTGATTTTTTCTTTTCTTCAGACTTAACAGCAATACTAGTAACCAAGGCAAAATGCAAATTGAACATTTTTATTTGGTGTCCTTTCACCTCTTGCTGGGCACCCAGTCATTGCTACAGTCCTAAAGCGTGCTTCACCCACTCAGCATCCACTCCGTCTGATACTTTTACTGTGAAGTCCCACAAGAGCCATAAGTCTGTACATGTCCAGCTCTTCCTAATTCTTCAGTAATGTTAAACTCTTTCACATCCCAACCACTGCTAGGACAAGTATATTTTGAAAAACGGACTCAATAATGCACAGTAGATTTTGAATGGTAAAATGTTTAACTGGATTATTTAATTGTTTCTGAATCTCTGATTTATAAAATTAGATGGAGGTGAGGGCCAAATACCAGAAAAATAGAAGAGACTAGCTCTTTAATAACAAAGAAAACAACCTAAATGGGACAGGGGGAGGGCAGCATAATCTTTTCTGCTTCTTTTTCTCCCTGACATTTAAAACTCACTGCTCTTTTGAAGTCATTTCTAAAACTACTATATATTCAAGATGTAAATTAACAGCAAGGTATCTATTAAGAGACTTGTGATTTTGTCACTTGCCAGAATATTTCCATAATATATGTTTTAGAAAGATGTTATGTATTTTATATTTTTAAGGGAGTAAAATGAATTCATTACTTCCATTAAAGTAATCTGTGTGTTATCTTGCAGATAAGTAAATGTTAAGTAACATTTATTATAACATAAGGATCCCATAAAAAAGATTTTGCAATAAGAATTTCAGATGTTAGCTAGAAAAAAAATTCCTCCAGTTTTCTTTTGAGTCTAATGAGAGACCCATTATTATTAAAAATAGTCATTTAATCTTATGAGATGCAGAAAAATGTATCAAGTACCTAACATCTTCCTGGTGTGGAAGTAAATGATTACATGTAAAAAAAACAAGGAGCTAAGTCAATGTTGAGTGTCTTAAGTGGTTTCATTTATTTTAGGCTATGTCTATAAGGACAAATGCAATGGAGCACGGTACAGTTATTCAGAGAATTTCACCATTATAAGTAGAAAAAAATTGGATAAAATGATATCACGGTTTCTCTTTTCCTACAAAACCGAGTTGCTTTGAATGATCCATGTAATTGCATTATCCTTCACTTCTTTGTCTCTTTAGACAGACAAGTTTTTGAGGGTAAGACCCATTTCCATATTTCTTTTGTATTAGTTTTGCATATCCTCCTTTGGGACTGTGCATCTTTAGAGGAACTAGCTGACAAACACACCAAGCTTTATAGAATTAGACAAAACATCAATAAACAATGCCGTAAAGAAATTAAAGTGTTTCCAAATGTCCACTAATTATCTGTGGGTCCATTTTAATACATTTTTTATACTAATTCTTTAAATAGACAATTAGTATTAAATGTGTGAATTAGGATCTCAGGTACAGGTCTAAAATGAACATTATTCACTTACTAGCTTAAGCGCCCATGTTTACATAGCACTTGTCATGTAAAAATTTTGGATAAAAGTGGCCCTTCTAATCACTACATAGCAAGCACGTTTCGTGTGTGTGTGCGTGTACGTGTATTTCCTCTAAGAAAAGAACGACTAAAGTGAACTAAGGCATTTTCAGAATGAAGAAACAAATGATAACAAATGTAAAAAGAAGAGTACCATGACCTCATTCTAATTAATGACTTTGACAGTCATAACTTGCTGTCGAGGGGTATTAGTCAAGGTTCAGTCTTTAGCCAAGGCATTTACCACTCAATATCATACAGCTGAAGTGAGAAATTTCTCCATGTCAATTACCGATTACAAACAAACCATGAAGTCACTTTGAAATAGTTAAACAAATCTATACATTGATATTTGCTGATATCTTTTTATGCTACACTGAACTGATTTGAAGTCTACGCAGTATAAACTTCTGTTGCAGTGTTTTCTCAGATCTTAAGATTGGGAAACTCTTAAAGGAGATAAGGATTATAATGTACTAAAGAAATACTGGGTATTCCTATCAAAACAGTGAAAAACAGAGAAACGTATTTCCAGTGCCCCAAATTAAAGATGCTTTTTAAACCTTCCATTTCATTAAATTGCATAGCTGGATAGGAGAGTCATGCTAAAATATTGTGATTAACACAAAGGAAGCTTAACAGACAATGCTATTATAGGTGAAAGACTGCTAATTGCCATCTTCCCAATAACTTATTGATTTTAATCAAATCTTCCTAGAGCAGCATGCCAGCGGCAAATGGATAACTAGATGGAGGGAAAACACAACAGAAGGAGTAATATGGAAGAAATTATTCATGTTTGATTTGTATAAAATTGAACAAATATTCTTGATCAGCATTTATACAAATATAGATTCGGCGGGAAGGTGCTATCTAAATTGCTTCTCTCACAGTGTATTGAAAATTACCATAACTGTTAGCATTTTTAATTATTTTGATCTGCTGAAAATAGATTAAACTGAATGGGAAATTGGCTTATTAAGGCTTATATATTTGAGTTAATATGAAATGTTCTCAGCCAGTGTGTCATGAGAATCTTTCAGTCTAAAAGACACTCACTATCTCTGGCTGACGATGGGAGGGGAGTAGTGGTGGATTTAATCTTCAGAAAGCAAAGTTTTGTTTTGGGGTGCATTAAGAGAAAACCTTCTCACTCCCATCACTTTATTAGCACAACTTAACCACATCCGGTAATGGGACTATTTCATAAATGAGCAACTGGTCTGTTTGATAGACAGAACCAAGTTTTTGTAGGAGAAAAATCTTGCTAGACTAAACTTAACACTTAAAAAAAATGGAGAACCCTTGAAATCCATCTTATATTACAAGAGCAGTTTCTCAGTGTGAGATTCAATATAGTGTGAAACATTGAAGAGCTCACACTTTGGTCATTCACTGATGATGAAAAAGAAGTACAACATCAAGTTTCAATTGCAGTCTCTAGGCAAGAGCCTGTGGCATCCCACTGACTGTTTGTCTTTTGGGAATGTCTTATTCATCAAATTGTGACACTGGACTGAAAGGTAGATTTCAAATATAGGCATGACTACGCTTTTGGTTTTTTTGGGTTTTTTTAGAAAAACAAACTGAAAAAACACTGCACAACAGTATTTAGTTTCCCTTATAAATCAAATTAATAACATAAAAATTTCAGGTCCAAAATTATCTTCTTCAACATCTATGTAGAAATTAAGTGTTTTAATAGCTTAGAACAGGGTTTGTCAACTTCAACACTATTGACATTTGGGGGCTAGATAATTCTTCGTTGTAGGGGTCTGTCCTGTGCATGTTAGGATGTTTAGCAGCCTTGCTGACCTCTACCCACTAGATTCCAGTAGCACCTCCCCCCTCCCTTTTTATGACAACTGAAAATGTCTCCAGATGTTGTTAAATGTCTCCTGGTGGGTAAAATTGCCCCTGGTTGAGAATCGCTGGATTAGTAAAAATGATTCTTTAGTTCTCTTGATAATGATGTGTCTCAAATAATGATTTAGAAAATTTCCATTTCATTTTAAAATGTAGAAACAGAATAATGAAATTTGCATTATGGCTCTGAAGTCTGAGAAGTCACTCTTTGAATATATTGTATCCACAAAAACACCTGCATCTAGGTCAGCATTTGAAATTCATGAGATTAATTGACTATATGAAACAGGTAGTGGAAAATAATCACAGTGGGAGTTTGAAAAGGCAAGTAAGTCTCAAGACTATAAGATGCTACCTTCTGTTTAAGGTTCTAGGGAAATACAGTCTAGTCCAACAATGGCAAATAGTTTGGAAGCAGTTGCCAACTCCGGCTGATTGGTAGTGGCTGATGGAAGCCCTGTATTGAAAAGGATTCCAATGCTGTGTCAAAGCTCAGCAGGAAAGAGAGCCGTGTTGGATTAGTGATGTCTACCTAGGACAAGCTAAGGGGAGCAATGGGACTTTTTCACACTTTGGTCCATTCCTTCCCAGTCATTTTAACTGATTTGCTTTCCAGACTGTTTTAAGCACCTGATGAGACTGTGGTATGCTGTTTTTGTGTTGCATGAATAAATACATAAAAATGAATACATAAATATATAAATGAATTAAATAAAGATCATTTCTAAATATTGACTAAGTATCCCCTCTTCTCCTAAGCACAATTTTAGGCTGTGTGGTCAAGCTATTGAACAAAAAATATAGTCTATTATATCAAAATGTTAGTGTACTAGGGATCTGGCCTCCAATGCAAAAAAAAAAAAAAAATCAAAACAACAACAACAAAACACCAAGTCGCTCTTATTTAAAAACAAATGATCACAAAGCCTTGACTTCCCAGGAATGTATAGTGCCTTCTAAAATCTGTACAATTCTTTCCATTCTGTGTTATCTAGTATTCCTCTTAGTTTCTAAGGTTTTTGAGAACAAACATTAGGCCAATTTCCCCCTACATCTATGGATTTAGAACTAAAAACACTTCGTAAGGAATTGAGGACAAGGCACTTCTTTGTACTTCAGGGCTGAAAATGGCTATACACGTGGGAACGCTTGCGTAATGATGAAACAGGAAGAAGCCAGTCATACGCACGACATAGCAAAGATCCTTTGGCAGGTTTCCCTTCAAATAACATAGTACATTGTTATTGCTCCCACAAAATTAAGATATAACCAAATAGTTTTAAATAGCTTCTTTAGAGCAATACTAAATACACAATAATAATAATAATAGTACTTTACAAAATGATTTTCTAGTTACAAACTATCCCTTTTCTTAAACCTTTCCATTTATGTGGCTACGACTAGCAGTTGGGTTATTAGACTAGTAGCCTGTGTTCATAAACAAGTAAAGTTTTGCTCGCTTTGCACCATTGCTACACACATAAGGAGAATCAAAGTAATAAGGCACCCTCACCAATCAAGCTATTCTAAGGTAACCAAGCCTAGAAGCCTCAATCCAAATTTGTACCTTGGCACAAAAATTGCAAATGATGTGTGAATGATTGAAACCACACATATTAAGGGCCAGCCCAGTGGCGCACTGGGAGTGCGCCACTTGGGAGCACGGCAGCGCTCCCGCCGAGGGTTCGGATCCCATGTGGAGACCGGTTCCCGCTCACTGGCTGAGCGTGGTGCAGGTGGGTTGTGATCCCGTTGCCGGTCAGTAAAAAAGACAAAAAAAAAAAAAAAAAGAAACCACACATATTAAATCCTTAACTGTTAAAAGTTCTGCTGTAGATAAGGTTGACATAAAAAACTTGTTGACTTTTTTTGTATCAGGATTGATTTAATTTCCCTGGTAAACGTAAAATAAAGACTGAGACAAAGTGAGTGAGTAGCTAAATTTACTCCCCCTTAAAGCAAGGGAAATCTGTTCCAATGGAGGAATTAGGATTTGTGTTTTGGAGTTTTCGGATTGTCCAAGGAATATTAACTCAGAGAATACTAAAGCCTTGGGAATTGACTTGCATGTGGATACAAAAGGGCAGGCACAGTCCTTTGTGATGGTGGCCTCCCTCCCAAACCAGTAGCAAGCATGGGCTTCTAAAGACAATGAGCACAAAAGTTTGCTGGGAAATGTGAATGGCCAGATTCAACAAGTCATAGGCTTATCAGTTCAAGATTGATTGGCTGTAGAGGAGTTCAGCACAGACCAATTGCTGAACGCAAAGTCTCTTGGCTGAATAGTCACAAGGTACCATCAGGCTATTTTTTGCCTACTCTGGCCAATTTTCTGAGAAAAAGTTGTTTTGGTTCAACCTTGTGGTTTCCTGACCACTTGCTATTTTACACCCTCAAGGCTCAGGATCATGTAAAGATCAAGTTTGCCTGGACAAGTTCAAGGTACTTTGGAAATATCTTTTATCATCCTCTTGTTAATTTGACATCTGTGGCAGCTTCCAAAGGAAGAAGATATTTTACAGAGAAAGAAAAATGTACTTTACACCTAGTGGGAAATTATTACAAATAATGAATGTTTTTCTTCATTTGAAGCACTTGTGGCAAGTTGTTCAGGTGTCTAGAAAACAAAGCTAGGGTTAACATCCAGTAGAAAAGATGCAGAGCTCTCAAGACAACCAAATGGGTTCTTTGGTCAAACACTTTGTGGTGCAAAATGGGCTTCTCTGCAACTCAGAGCTCAAAATTAATCTGAAATAAAGTCAAGGACAGAGCCACCAAGGGGATTTCAAAAGTATATTTAGATGCACACTGCAATTGAACTACTAATGTTGGGTAAATGAGGGAGTAAAACAAATTTACACGATTCGTTATCACTTCAAAGATATGGAGAGAAAAGACTCCCATTTGAGAGAACACTTTGGGGCTTTTCCTTCCACAAGAAACATGTTTCATGTCATCCAGACACTAAGTAGATTTCTTTCACAAAAACTGTTACATTATCTGGGTAAACATGTCAATCAAAGACTACAACTAGCAATTTACAGCAATGATGCTAGATTTAACATCTAGAGAGCAAGATTCCAGTGGGAAATAGTGTTTTTATTTACCTCTTTGTTACTAGAACAATTTTTTTAAAAAGGTTTTTATATAAGGAGCTTTGAAAAGAGAGTATTTATGTTATAACCAAAACAAATCTTTAAAACTTGAGGTCTTTTTTTTGGATTACTTCCTCTTTCAATTTAAGAAATGATTTCTCCAAAACACTGCTTACAAAATTTTTGAGTGTGTCTCAGAATAAATACTTTTTCTTATAATGAAGCTTTGAGAGAATGGTGACATGATACGTTATTCTGCTTGCATGTTAAGGTTTAATCTTTACTTATTAATTTTCTTATTTTCATGAGGTTTTCTCAAACTTAATATTCTATTAAGGTAGCATCAGTTAAAAGAATTATCTTGGTTTTTTAAAGCAAATTTTAGCTGATTACCATGAATCTACATAATTAGAATTAGGTCTAATTATGTAGTGTAAATACATGTAATATATTTATAACATATAATGACATAATTATGATTCACAATAATGTTGAAAAACTCCTCCTTAAAATTAGTAAGAAAAATATGCTGCACAACCCCTCTACAATTTATTAGCAATTTTACAATGTATGTTTTTCTGTAGCTTTTAGATGATTCACAATAATGTTGAAAAACTCCTCCTTAAAATTAGTAAGAAAAATATGCTGCACAAACCCTCTACAATTTATTAGCAATTTTACAATGTATGTTTTTCTGTAGCTTTTAGAATGGAGCTTTGTGAGAAAATATAATTAGAAATAAATATATTTTAAAATTATCATCCAAAAGAATACTACCAAAACTTCATTAAATTTCAAAACTGTAAATATTTTGCAAACTGGTTAAGAATTCATCTTAAAATGTTAATTCAAGTAAGTATAAATTTCTAGTACATCCTAAATCCAATGCTGAATGTCTAGAATATCTGGCATGAGCTAAGGTAAGACAGTTCTCACTTTGTCTTATAAATCATTCATCAAAATGATACAAAATATAACAACTTATGATTAATTTTTACCCCTATACTACTTGAAAATATAATGAAAAAAGTGGGCTACATTGCTACATTTTATACCCTAGAATATGTACAACATACATTTCAAAATTATAAGACAAAATTAATTATTTACTTAATTGATAAAATTGAATGATATATTTAGTACACTATAACAAGATTGACTCTATTTCTGTAAATGATCAGACAGTAAATATTTTAGGTCTGTCTGGTTAGCTCAGTTTGTTAGAGCACATCCTTATAACACCAAGGTTGTGGGTTCTGATCCCCGTACTGGCCAGCTGCCAAAAAAATAAAATAAAATATTTTAGGCTCAGAGGGTCATATATAGTTTCTGTCACAACTATTCAAGTCTGCTCTTGTAGCTCTAAAGCAGCCACACACAATACTTAAATGAATGGGCGTGGCTCTGTTCCAATAAAACTTTATTTACAAAACAGGTAGCTGGTTGATTTGGTCAGGGGTGGTGCATAGTTTGCTGAGCCATGCAGTGCACCAAGTGGTTGGAAGAATAGATTCTGGAGTTTGACCTCTATGTTTATGTCTTGCTTTCACCATTTAATAACTTTGTGACCTCAGCTAACTTACTTTAGTTTTCTCATTTGTAAAATGGTGGCAATAACCATTCCTGTCTCATACGGTTGTGGTGAGAATAAAAATGAAATAATTTATGTCAAGCACTTACTCCTTTGTGGGAGGAATAAATTGGTGTTTATTGATATATAGCATATATATGCAAAATATTTGGTATTCAACATTGGTTTTCAAATTTTTAAAGCACAATTTTGCACATTAAAGTTTGAGAAGCATTGGACTAGTTGTTGGAACAAAACTATCCATACTGATAAATTATTTTTCCAAAGAAATAAACATCACAATGTCCTAATGAGTTTAACCTGATACATAAGGCATAGACTATATGAACATACTAAATAAATAATGTGTACTAAGATAATACACTTTATATATACACAGGTATAGCAAAAATATCATGTACCATATACAGAAAGCACATGATTACGTTTTCATTCATATTCAATCAACAAATAATTGGTGTCTAATATGTGTAGTAATCGTGCTAGGCAATAGACTTCCGTTTTTTTTGATGATTACGTTTTCATTCATATTCAATCAACAAATAATTGGTGTCTAATATGTGTAGTAATCATGCTAGGCAATAGACTTCCGTTTTTTTTGTTTGTTTGTTTGTTTTTCAGTGTAATGAGAGATGCATACAAAGAGCAGATAATTAAAATTCAGTGTGACAAACTATTCTAATAGAGTCACATGTAATATTTTTATAGGATTTTATAGAAAATCCTATAAAATTCTTCTTTGCAAATCATTGAACATTTCTTAAAGTATTTTCATGAATGTAAATTTCCCTCACCACTGAAAATACAGGCCTTTTAAGGATAGGGCCTGTGTTTACATATATTGTGTTTCCTAATGTGCATCTCACATTTTTTTTTTTTTTCATTTTTGTCTTTTTTACTGACCGGTAACGGGATCACAACCCTTGGTGTCGCGCCTGCACCGCGCTCAGCCAGTGAGCGGGAACCGGTCTCCACATGGGATCTGAACCCTCGGTGGGAGCACTGCCGCGCTCCCAAGCGGCGCACTCTCCAGTGCGCCACCGGGCTGGCCCAACATCTCACATTTTTTTTTTTTTGTCTTTTATCTTTTTCCGTGTCCGGCAACGGATCGCAACCCTCAGTGTTGCCCCCGTACCGGACCGGGGACCGGCAATGGGATTGCAACCCTCGGTGTTGCTCCTGCGCCTCGCTCAGCCAGTGAGCGGGAACCGGTCTGTATGTGGGATCCGAACCCTCGGGCAGGAGCGCCGCCGTGCTTCCCAAGTGGCTCACTTATCCAGTGCGCCACCGGGCCAGCCCAACATCTCACATTTTTATGCACATTCTATTAGTCAAATATACATTTTTGAACAAATTAATTTTGCTATTAATTGGGCAAGATAGTCACAATTAATTTATCAAAGTTTTCTTGAGAATATATGAGGGAACTTCAAAAAGTTGATGGAAAAATAAAATTGAAAGATAATACAAATATTTCCAACTCAGACAATCCACTTGTATTTTCGCCACAGGCTCCACATTTTAAAAAGGAGTGATAAATTAGTTGGGAATTTATGTTCTTACCATTGGGGATGGAAGTTGGGAAGATATTTTAAAGTAGTGGGATTATTTAGCTGTTCAACATTTACCCTTTAAAATTCCTCTAGTAGAAAATATTTGTAGTCTGGGTTGCTTGGTTCCTCAGCTAAAGTAGATGCTGTTTGTATGCTTGCTGGAATTTTCCTCAGTTCTGGCCACTCAGAGTATGTGCTGATGATGAGCAACAGTGATGTTGTTGGAAATGCACAATCTTAGGCCCCTACCCAGCTCTGCTGAACCAGAATCTGCATTTTAACAAGAGACCCTGGTTGTGATTCTTAGGAACATTAAATTTGAGAAGCAGCAATAACACCACATAAGCAAAAGCTCCCTTTTGTTTGGATCAATGCATTAGTAATACTGCCTTCACAAAGAAGATGAGGTAGATAATGTCTAACCTAAATGGGTTAAATTTTATAGATATATACATAATCTCTCCAGTCAACACTACGCCCCTTGGGGTTTGGAGGAATTGTGTTCCATCCATAAACTACTGGGGCAGCGGAACATACCAAAAGAGATACATACAGTTTGTATCCTGTACCAGGCTGCTTCTGCACTGAGCATATTTCTCCTCCTCGACTTATCTTATTCACCCCCATGTCTGAGTTCCCTAGGGAGATTTAAGCCACTTTGATGTTACACATCTTTCCTTTCTTCCCATCCCAAACTGACCCTTCAATCCTTAATAACTAATACAATGTATTCCATGTGCTTGGTACCAAAGAAATGTTTGTTAAACTTTCAGTAAAGAATCAATATAGAAAGGTCTACTATGAAAGATGCTTATTTTACCCACAGGAAACAGAGCAAGACAAAGACATATGCTCCATTGCCACAGAGCAGGGGACTACGCCTTCCACCTGCTTTTGTGAATAAAGTTTAATTGGCACACAACCGTTCTCATTTGTTTACACAGCAAGACAAAGACATATGCTCCATTGCCACAGAGCAGGGGACTACGCCTTCCACCTGCTTTGTGAATAAAGTTTAATTGGCACACAACCGTTCTCATTTGTTTACACGTTGTCTGTGGCCACTTTTGTGCTACAATGGTACAATTGAGTAGTTGTGACAGAGACCAGATGGCCTGCAAGCACTGAAATATGTATTATTGGGACATTTACAGAATAAGTTTGCTAACCCCCATCATAGAGGTGGGCCTGGATCCTTAAAGACATTTTACACTTATATAGGGTACCACTGCTGACCTCCCTGGGTTGGTTAACTCAGCAAGAATGACCCAAATTGCACAAGGCTGGGATTTAATTGAGGAATAAAAAGTCCTTTCAGGAGAAGCAAAAGTAACCGGCAGTGAGTCTCCTTCCTGGTCTTTCAAGCCCAGACCCTTTTCATAGAACATTTAATATATTTGAGTAGCACCAAAGGTTAACTTACACTTTGATGATCAAAACACATTCTCCTCCCTCATCTTCGTCTAAACATGCAATGAGTAAATTCTGGAAAAGCATTAATACAACTTGTTCTGTGAACCTTATAATTCCCTGCTCTGGCCTCCTTCATGTGTATGCCACAAATCTTCTGAATCCCCAGAGGGAAGGAAAAGCTCTCGGCAGGACCTCTCTCTCAAGCTCTGCTTAAATTAAACTACTATTCTCTGAGCAACCATTCAAAATGCCTTGTACCATCTCACCAGGCAAAATCTCCTAATATTTTCCTGACATATGAGATCTTTGTCCCCTAAAACATAATTGAAAATTATTTCACATTTTCTTATATTTTTACACACTGTCCCAAATATCACTCATTCATCAGTCAGGGTTCAAGCAGAAAAGTGTATATCTAATATCTAATATTAAATAAAATGTGTTAGCAGCTCTATCTCTTCTATTTCAGTATTTAAGTTAATATTACTATTACTATTGTTTGCTTTCAGTATACTGCTACTGAAGACTGAGAGATTTGGAATATGTGCTGTTCCAGGCAAAAGTTTTAACTAAAGAAGACATTTGCTATTTATCAGTTGGATGAAGACGGTAGAACAAGTTGGAACCAACCTCACTCCTCTGCTTCAAGTCACTGCCTTTCTCTCTGGGAGCTAGGAAAAGGATCATGGTTACTGGTCCCACAATAACTCTCCAGCCCTAGGAGGACACATACCTAGTATAATTGAGCCAGAGTCAGCTCTTGGCCCTTTTTGCTTCTGTCTGCCCAAATTTGAAAGGCCCTAAGAAGAGATATTCTAAATGTAAACTTTAAGTCTTTTGCAAATCATTTACCTTTCTGTGTCAAGGATCTGCTAAAGAGAGAGAGCATTTCCTAGATATAGATTTCAATTAATATTGTCAGTGTTGGTTACATAACTCTTTGTGAGTCACTTTAATTATTTTAAATGTGTGTAGACAGATCAGATATAAAAAGTTGCGGTGGATCTGAGCCCAGCCACTTCCTATTGCCTGCCAACATGAGCCAACTCGGTTATTCACCTGTGCTAGAGTTAGATGTGAGCTATAGACTTCCTTCTCACATACTCAATGACAGGTTACAGTGAGAACAAGCAGTAGGGGAAATTTAGCCCCACATATAGGCATTTGTCAGCAGGCAGGGACAGGACATGCCAGTGCCAGGCCTCCACCCTTTTATGTGCTCCAAGAGTGCCATGCATAAGCCATATGATTAAGGCAGGAGCTTTCAACAAGATTTGGCTAACCATAGTTAGAAGACCTAACTAATTGGTAGCCTAGTAACTTAAGAATATAGTCTACTGGTTTCTCTCAATTCTTAATTTTCTGCAAGGTCAGGGAGTGCCTCTGCAATATTTTATCAATGCACATGTCTTGAACATCAAAGATTCCCCAATGGCATTCTTTTCATCTTCGTTATTTAACAAGACCCCAGAGTTGTTCATAGATGAAGATAGTTGAAGCTCTTCTAATAGCTGCCTCTGGACTGTGGCCTTTTGTGTGCAATGTGTATACCTGCTTAGGGCAACTATCCATTCCTAGGTTCTATATTGAAAAGAACACAAGCATACTTATACATCTGTGCCGAAGTAATTTCAATGTTAATTACAGACTAGATAACATTTCCAGTGTTCTCATCATCTCGGATTTAGCATTTATTCATTTGTTCAGTCACAGAAACATGCACTTGGCTCAAGCCCTGTATGACACACTGGGTTATAAAGGTGAATGACAGAACTTTGCCCTCCAGGCCTCACTGCTCAAAGTATGGCCAAAGGACCAGCAGCATCAGCATCGCCTGGGATCTCTTGAGAAATGCAGACTCTCAGGCTCCACCCCAACTCTTCTGAATCAGAGTTATAGCTTAAGGAGCCACCCAGGTGCCCCCATGCATGTGAATGTTCAGATGCAAGGTCTAGGGGTGGTCAAGGTCCTCAAATATTAGAGTGCATCAAAATTACCTGGGGAGTACTTGTTAAAAATTGCATCTTCCTCAGCCTACTTTCTTTGGGTCAGCATGGGACCCAGGAGTCTACAATTTAACAAGCAGGTGATTGTTCTGCAGGTGGTCCTGTGATGTCTTTGAGAAACACTAGATGGTTGGAGGGTAACAAGAGTAATTTAGGGATAAGGGGTGGTGGGGGAGGTCGCGTGAGTCAATATCGAAATGAGAGTATATTGAGTTGGAAACTAGTGTGCTTTGTGTTGCTGGCATTGAGTCCTTCTTTTCTGTGTAAACACTAGATGGTTGGAGGGTAACAAGAGTAATTTAGGGATAAGGGGTGGTGGGGGAGGTCACGTGAGTCAATATCGAAATGAGAGTATATTGAGTTGGAAACTAGTGTGCTTTGTGTTGCTGGCATTGAGTCCTTCTTTTCTGTGTTTGAATGGAACAGATAGCTCGCCTAATTGCTGCTCCAGCTCTGAAGGGTCACAGACTTGAATATTTAGTGCTGCAAGAGGTCTTTTTCATAGCCAGTGCGTATCAAATAACTTAGGCCATTTCCGTGTCTGATAAAATGGATTTTTGACAGAAACAAGGAGGTTTAAACATTAGTCATTAGTGAGTGCTAATCACAGGGTATTCAGATACTTGTTTATTATTATTAAGCATCTCATTCACTTAGCATTTTTCTATAGTAAACTGCTTTACATTTGTGTGAAGGGGGAGGGATAGAGTGAATCCACCCTCACAAGGCCTACATGTGGTCCACTAAAGCTCAACAAATGAATTGTATTCTTCTTTTTAAATAGATAAACAAAGGAAGAAATGTTAATGATACACCCAAGAGCAGCTTTATATAACCATAACTGAGCTGCTGCCTTGTAGTTCTGTCTCTAGTCTTAGTTTTTTGAGCCAACTTAACAAGGAAAAGGTTTTCAGGTAACCGGGATTGCTGTTCTTATAAGTGCTTGTTATAGCTGTAGTGAAATAAAAGAAGTGCCAGGTGGGAGGAACACATTTATCACTCATAAAAATGAGAAAGAAAGGAATCATTTTAGGCCTGTATGTTGGATAAGAAATGAAAAGCCCTATCAGAGGTGCAGTTCTAGAAATTTGCTAATTTTCAGGCTATCACATTGAGAGGAAATTCTCAGTCCCAGACAAGATCTGGTTTGAGGTTGTTGCCTAGGTGACCCTACATTTTAAGCAGTTGTTAAAAAGAATCTTGGGCCCTTGGCTCAGCAATTCCTTTTCAAAGAATTTATCCTGCAGAAATATACAGATGAGAGTCTAAGGGCGCCTATAAGGGTGTTTACTGCAGCTTTATTTGCAATAGTGCATAATTGGAATCTACATAAATACATGTTGATAAGTGATTGGATGAATAAGTTATAAAATATTCATACAATGGAAAACTATGAAGCCATTAAAAAGAAAGAAATATATCTAAAATATTGTCATAAAAGTATGTCTAATTACTAAGTAAAGTAAGCAAGTCTCATAATAGTATGAATGAACCATAATATATAAAAATGGTATATGTGAACAGGGAGACTCAAAGAATATACAGCACAATATTTCTGAGGTTTTTTTCTTTTTTTTTTTTTAAGGAAATAGTAGATTTTTAATAAATAGTGTTAAAACAATGTGTTTGCTATTTAGAAAAATAATACAGGTAGATAATTACATTATTCCACACACCAAAATTAATTTCATACATTAAACACTAAAATTTAACAACTTTAGCCATAAAGGAGCTGAGGAAAATATATGTGAATATTCATCTAATCTCAGGGTGAAGGTAAAAGAAACCACAAGAAAAAACCAAAACAGCATGGTACTGGCATAAAAACAGACACATGGACCAATGGAACAGAATAGAGAACCCAGAAATCAACTCATACACCTACAGCCATCTGATCTTTGACAAAGGCACCAAGCACATACACTGGGGAAGAGACTGCTCTTCAGTAAATGGTTGGGGAAATTGGACATCCATATGTAGAAGAATGAAACTAGACCCGTACCTCTTACCATATACCAAAATCAACTCAAAATGTGTTAAAGAATTAAATATACATCCTGAAACAATAAAACTCCTAAAAGAAAACATAGGGGAAACACTTTAGGAAGTAGGATTGGGTGCAGACTTTGTGAATACAACCTCAAAAGCACCGGTAACAAAAGGAAAAATAAACAAATAGGATTATATCAAACTAGAAAACATCTGCACAGCAAAAGGAACAATTAACAGACTGAAAAGACAACCAAGAGAGTGGGAGAAAATATTTGCCAGATATGCATTTGGCAAAGGATTAATATACAGAATATAAAAGGAACTCAAATAGCTTAACAGGAAAAAAACAAGTAACCCAATTAAAAAATGGGCAAAGGAGCTGAACAGGCATTTCTCAAAGGAAGATATATGAATGGCCAACAGACACATGAAAAAATGCTCAACATCACTCAGCATTGGGGAAATGCAAATCAAAACCACACTGAGAAATCATCTCACTCCAGTTATGCTGGCTGATACCCAAAAACTGAGAATAATAAATGCTGGTAAGGATGCAGAGAAAAGGGAACCCTCCTACACCGTTGGTGGGATTGCAAAATGGTGTAGCCATTATGAAAAATGGTATAGAGGTTCCTCAAAAAATTACAGATAGATCTACCATACGACCCAGCTATCCCACTGGTGGGCATATACCCAAAGGAATGGAAATCATCATGTCAAAGGGATACCTGTACTCCCATGTTTATTGTAGTGCTATTTACAATAGCCGAGAGTTGGAACCAGCCTAAATGCTCATCATCGGATGAGTGGATAAGGAAAATATGGTATATTTACACAACGGAATACTACTCTGCTGCAAAAGAAAATGAAATACTACCATTCGCAGCAACATGGATGAACTTAGAGAAAATTATGTTGGGCTGAGCCCGTGGCGCACTCAGGAGAGTGAGGCGCTTGGGAGTGCAGTGGTGCTCCCGCTGTGGGTTCAGATCCTATATGGGGATGGCTGGTGCGCTCACTGGCTGAGCGTGGTGCGGCCGGTCTCAAAAAGGACAAAAAAAAAAAAAAAAAAAAAAATTTTTTTAAGGAAAAAAAA
>NW_007727925.1:124107-199725 GCF_000696425.1 Galeopterus variegatus | reverse complement strand
AAAAAAAAAAAAAAAAAAAAAAAAAAAAAAGAAAATTATGTTAAGTGAAATAAGCCAGGCACAGAAAGAGAAAGCATGTTCTCTTTATATTATACGTGGGAGCTAATAAAATAAATAAATAAGTATACAAACAAATGGGGGGAAAAAGGACACCGCAATCACAATAATTCTTTGAACTTGTTAAGATAAGTAAACAGGTATGATGTGGATGGGGATGGGAGTGGGAAGAGTGAGGGGGAAAGGAAGGAATTGGTAAAGGGCCACAAAAATCAACCACATTGTATACTGATAAATTAATAAATAAATAAATATAAAAAAAATTGTACAATAAAAAAAGAGCCCTACAATGAATAACTTTTTCTTTTTAATTTTTATTTTGATTTTCTAGTTACTGAAACATAATTGATTTTACATATCTGTGGGGTACAGCATTGAATATCCATACCTGTGTGCAATTTGTGATGCTCAAGTCAGGGTAATTCATATATTTGACATTACCCAATGTAATCATCTTTTGGGGCCTTTTACCAATTTCTTGCTAATCTCCCTTCCCCTCTCCCTTCCCCACTTCTGGTGGCCTCGGTTCTGTTCTCTCATTTTGAAAGTTCAACAAATTATTGTGGTTGTTATATCCTTCTTTTATTTATTTATTTCACAGCATGTGGTATTTCTCTTTCTGTGCCTGGCTTATTTCATGATGAGCTATTAAATCAACTAAAATATAATAAGGTATATTTGAATATAAAAGTTCCCCATTGTGGGGAATATACTTTTTATATTTTAATTGATCTAAAAGATTTTTTAAAGGTTCCTTAGATATTATCAGTCTTACCGTATTTATTCCAACCTTTTAAATTTTATTTTATTATTTTATTTTTTTACAGATGAACAATCTGAGGTCCGGAAATTGACTGGCCTAAATTCCACAAGTGAGTGAATTGTTCAGAAAGCCACAGAAATAGCCAAGGCCCACTAGAAACTTCAAAAGAGCAAAAGCCTGCCTTCTCCACCTTCTGAATTTCTGCTGGCAAAGGCTTTCAGTCTCCAGAGTTGTGCTAGGGATCTAGAGGAAGTAGGGTGATCAGCTTCCACAGTCAAGAAAGCTCAGAGATCTGGAAGGGCGAGACTACATTTCTTTCAAATTAATAATCTGGCAGTTAATTTTGAATTAACTGTAATTTGTATATGGCACCTTCTGTCAAAGCTGTCAACACAAGTTGCTTTCATTTCACATCGACTTGCTAGCTGGAAGGATTGGTATGGGTCCAGGTATTCACCCTGCTACCACAGGCTGCCATCAACTTGTGCTTCTTGGCTGAAACCATTGGGTAATCTCATGACCGAACACAGGTGACTATCTATACATGTAATTTCTATTTAAAGAGACAAGAAACCCCCACCCCTACATCTTTCATCCAACAGATATACCTGAAGGCTCAAATCTCAGAGAAGAGTCTATTAGGTATATGGGGGAGGGTGGTGGTGGTTCTAGAAATTAGGGCATCTGAAAGCAATTCTGTGCTATCAGCTAGTGATGGAATTTTGAGTAAACCATTGGAAGTGGTGCTTCAGTTTCCTCACCTGTCAAAAGTCAGTAAAAATATTCACTTGACCTGCCTTGTAAACATTAGATAAAATATTGTGTTATCAGATATGGCTTCCATGTTTGCATATTGAGACTTCATGTGAATTAAACTGAAAATTCCAGCACTCCAACTCCGACTGCATTTTTGCAGGGGAAGACTCATATATCCTTAAGCAGCAGACCAATCAATAGCCTTTCTCTGTCTTCTTCCTTGCTAATAGAATCCTTCAATTTTCCCTATCCTTAGAGAGGCCATGTCTTCAAGGGAGAAAACTGGTGATTCCCAGGGCATAACTGATGATTGGGCTGAGGTAATCATGTGGCCTCCCCTTCTTACTAACAATTTCTTTTAATACAAGTACCATTTCTTCTAGCTGATGAGACCTGATGGAATGTCTTCTCAAGACTTCTAGGAAAGGTTTTGCTTCATCTTAAAAAGAGACACTTTAGGAGAAACTTCCCTCTTTCTGCAACCAGCCATTGACAACTGCAAGCACTGCCTGATTGTAGAGAAGTCTTGCAAGTATGAGATGAGAAAAAACAGAAAGCAACAAGGAGCTGGGGCAATGTCACCATCGTCCCTGGGATTTGGAATCTTGTAAGTGTGACAAAGTTCTCCAGTTTTCTTCCATGATTATACAATTGGACCAGTCACCAGCCATGGTTTTGGATGAAAACCATTCATACCCCCTTTTTGTCTTTATACTTTGCTTATACACAATAAAATCCAAGAGTACAGTTAAAATATTTCCTGGCTTGAGAGTTCCAGGAAAGTTCGAGTTTCTAGAACCAAGATTCGTAGATGAAATCTGATCAGTAAAATGCTTTGTGGGTGTCAGGGAACCTAAAGGGTAGCTGCATTTCTCACGGTACATTTGTTGGGTACACATCCTGTGAGATGTTAGTAGATTTTAAACAGATTAAAAGAGGTATATCTAAAAAGGTTAGGTTAAACAAACAGGTCATTTGTTTTCAGTTTTTCTTTGTTATTTTTCATTTTTTTGATTATTTTACAGTAGAAATTCTCGGAGTTTTGAAGATGTCAATGTACATTGTACATCTCCAATAAAGGGATATGTAATATTTAATGTTTTCTAATTATTCTGATTTTATTACTATATTTAACTTGACCATTTTATAGTTGTAGTGCTCATCAGACAAAGTAAAACTACAAAAAAATAAGAAAAAAAATCCTGCAAATTTGGGAACCACTATTTCCTAGACGTACAAATGACATAATTTGTTCTACTCAGAAATATTTTTGAGCAAATGTGGCTAGTAGACTTCTCCTTTCTCCTTAATTCTGTCTGTGGTTTCTCTGGAGTGTTTTTACTGTAAGCCTCAAAAGGACTGGCTATCTTTTGAAAACTTAGGGCAAAAATCATGGGATAGAACACCATCCCTGCTCTCATGGGGTATATGTTCTAATTGGACTATTACATTATTGGGAGATATTTCCCCATCAATCTATGACATTCCTACACATTTATAATTAATGGCCCATAACTATGCTCCTGGCCTATCTTTTTAAAGAATATTTATACAGGCAGGCAGCTCTAAGAAGAAAGAGCCATTTCTGAATAAGTAAAGTCAAAAGACAGTAACTTTTCTGAAAGATTTAGAGACATGAAACATCCTCTCACTGAAAATACATGTTTACTTTCTGGGGTAATAAAAATAATGTCTCTATCTCTCTCTGGAGGGGAGGATGGGCCGATTTGCAAGCAACCCCTATATAAGATTAGAGGCTCCTAAATTCAGGGTAATCTGTTGTAATGCACTGTCACTGCATTGCCCCAAGGGATTGGGACTCGGGGAACTGGTGCTATGATGTTATCTTGACTGCTACTTTTGTTGTGAATAATAAACTTCTTTGTCTCTGACCCAGGGGGCTCCTGGTTTGTCCAATCCTTCACATTTCCTGACTTAACACACACAAGAAATAAGTTTTCCCATTTTACACTGGGTGGTCAGAAAAGATCTGGCCAGACACGTGAGGCATCATAACTGCAGTTTTATAAATCTCAGGTATGAGAGAGAACTTGTGAGCTTCTCTTTTCAGCCACTGTGTGGTGGTAATGTAGTAATATAATGCTATTAGAATGACAGCTCCATGAGGGTGTGGGGATTTTTGTCTGTTTCATGTTCATGGCTGTACCCCCAGTGCCTAGAGCAGTGCCTGGTACAAAGTAGGTACTGAATACATTTTCACTGAATGAATGAATGATCAGTACAGATAGCCTTCTTCTGCCTTCCCTCAATACACAGAACATCACCATACAAACCAAGTAAATCTTAGAAGTGAAAGAATAGATATTTCTGATGGATGGTGGTAATGGGTTTGAGGAGAAAAACTGCCTTACTGCCTTTAGGTGAGAAAAAAAAAATTCTTTATACCTGGGTTATGAGTATGTATTAAAAAATAATTTCCTCTGGATGCTTGGTTTCATTTGGACCTGTCATACCAAATACAGTAAATGAATTATGCTAAAAAAATAAGTTCCAAACCAAATAAATGTACATATACCTGCAGGCATTCCAATTGGATTTTTTAAAACTCAAAAAGTAATTATGCCATTATCTATTACTGAACCTAGTGAGCTGTGAAGAGATAGTGGAATTCATGTCTACTATTACCAAGTCATTTTTTTTCTCGCTAAGAACTAATATGTCAGAAAAGTATCCTAGAAAAAAAAAATTAGAAATATTGAGATTAATAACTTTACAGCCATATAGCAGAAACAAGGAAACAGATATGTTGATAATAAGTAAAAATCTGTACCAGCTGTCACTTTTGTGCTCAGATTCTAAAAATTACTCTAATATATATTAATATACTTATGAGTTACATTTTGTTTGAACATGTTAAATATGTGCTGGCTACTAGCAAGATTAATGCAACATGAGATTAAAAGGAAATAATAACTTTTTACTGGACTCGAAGGTGCTGATTGTGTGATTGCTTTTCAAAGTTCTAGTCATATCAAAATGTGTAAAAAAATGTACCAATTTGCCAGGAATAAATTCCATTTACTTCATTTTTCATATTTCTATAAGATTCTCCCTTTGTGAATTTTAAGAGTAGGAAGAAGATTCCTGCATTTCTTCATGCATTTTGGGGTAATAACAACAAAGTAACAGCCAACATTTATTTATCACCACTCTACACAAGGAGCTCTGCTAAGACCTTCATTAATCCTCCTAGCAACTCCATCAGAAAATACTAGTATATTCCAAATAAAAAAAAAAATTTTTCTGGTGGTTGGCCAGTACAGGGATCCAAACCCTTGACCTTGGTGTTCAATTGAAGGATATGAGGCTTAAAGAGGTCAAATAATTTACCCAAGATAGTGAAACCAATATTAGAAAAATCAGGATCCCAATCTAAGCAATCAAACCCCAGAGCTTGTTGTCTTAAACACTGTACTACTCAGAGTTAAAGGGAAATCTTGTCGTTCAATTGAAGGATATGAGGCTTAAAGAGGTCAAATAATTTACCCAAGATAGTGAAACCAATCTTAGAAAAACCAGGATCCCAATCTAAGCAATCAAACCCCAGAGCTTGTTGTCTTAACCACTGTACTACTCAGAGTTAAAGGGAAATCTTGTCGAGCAATGAGTGAGTGGTATAGGAGGTGCCTGCTGAGTGCCCCTAGGCCTGCCAGGATGTACCCAGTCCATTCTGAGCCATGCTTCTCAGCATCGCTGTAATAAAACCCTAAGGCGACCAGTGGCCATCACCAGTCTGTGGTCTGCTTCAGGAACCAGCCTGCACTCAGAAAAGTGTCTTCTTGGCTCTGCTTCCTCTTTTTTTGCCCTGTATCCAGGTCTTGATGTTGTTGTTTTATTTGTGGTTTCTTTTTTATTTTTGGCAGCTGGCTGGTATGGGGACCCGAATATTTGACCTTGGTGTTATAACACTGTGCTCTAACCATCTGGGATAACCAGCTAGCCCTCTCTATCTATAGGTCTTTTGATTCTTGCTTAAGAGACACACTTGAGGGACACTCAGGCAAACAAAAATTTAGCCTTGTTTCAGACTGCACTTTGGGGGTCTGTATTTGTTTTCTTTTTCAAGAACAGCTATGAAAAACTAGGAGGCAGTTACAAAGGAGCACTAAAAACTTAGTGAAATATCTGCATAATTTTCAATGAAATGCCTAGCACTGGGATATATATCAATATTCAGACATCAGTGCCTATTCAATTTTGTGCCAATATACCTTTCTTATCTTTGTCTTTGGATCCCAAATCAACATCTTGGTCATGTCAGACCAGACACTTTTCCATACCTGCTTCAGTATCTTTGCTCAAGCTGTGCCACCTCCAGAGGGTCTCTCCTATTCACTACTAATCCTAGACTACATAACTTTTAGCCCCAACTCACATCCTAATTCTTCTGTGATGAATTCTTCTGACCATCCTCATTCAGAGAGATACACCCTTTCTCTTCACCCAGTAGTGCACATTGATACGCTATATATGGATGGTTCAAATTTTCTAAAATGTATTAAAATCTCCTCAGCTAGAGGGGAAAACAGAAGAGCATGACCATGAAAGAGCCTCTAATGGAGTTGATCGTAAACCATATTTTAAGCAATTGAAAATGATCCTTATATGATATATCAATATATGCTACAGGGTTTGAAGAATAAATAGGAGTACTTTTTTAACTGAAAGATTTCATCCCATGATTATTATACTGCCCTAGTGAACACCAGTGAAACCAAAAATAAGAGTTTCGCAGTTAGAGTTTTTCCAAATTATATTATCTTAGAAAGTTACAAAGCAAAACATATGAAGGTCTTTAAGAAGATTTCAGTAAAAAAAGAAACTTGCTTAACTTTTTAAATGCACCATGTCCAAATTGGATTTAACTATGGAATATCTCCTTTGTAGAAAGCTTGTTAATAGTGTGTGGAACAGAATTTGGGAAAAACTGTTTTAACGTAATTTATATGGCCATAATAAATATAGTCTTCAAAAAGATGCTGAGAGAACCAGGATCCAAATAAAATTTCTGTTCTGTTTGTGAACGTCCTGTGTAAATACGGAAGCTGAGGGGTGAGGTCACTGTTTTTAACAGAGAGGGGATGGGTGAAGATTTGATTGGGATAAAATAATGGCTGTGTGTCCCTGATCATAATTTATTTAAAGTTTTGATCTTGCTTTGAAGTTGAAATATGCCTTCTCAAAAAGGTTCTACTTCCAATGAGTCTTTAGCCACCAAGAAAACTGACCAATTAGTCTTCTGTAGAAGACCCAGCTCATCTTGTAAATAGTTTCTTCACCTTCAACAATTGCCCACTTTGAAATAACTACTCAATAATTTGAATCTGCTCCAAGTGAGGTATTGGGGGTCTTGCAGAACTAAGAGACGGACCTGAGTATACAGGACCTCATCCAAAGAACTGCTCACAGTGGGGATTCTTATAGAAAAGTTAGGTGTTCATTCTCTGTACTTCACCTGTTTGGCTTTACCACTGGGTACTGAAAATTTGTCTGCAGGATATTAAAGCTCGGTAATTGCCTTAGTCTGCTTTGTGCTGCTGTAACAGAAACAGACTTGGGTAATTTATAAAAAACAGAAATGTATATAGAACCATCACATTGCCAATGCCTGAATTGTGGAGGGGATGCGTTCACACCGTTCAAACCATAGCAGTAATTAATGGTTGCAATGAATGATAATTTGCATAGAAGAAATAGCCTGTAACATTTGCTAGGAGCAGCACAGAGATTAGTAACACAGTTTGTGAGTCAGATTAACCAAGGAAAAAATCCCAGCTCTGTTTTTTAACTAGTTTTTGAATTTAGAGTTATCATTTCACCTCTAAGTAGCATCAACTTTTTAAAGGTAGGTAGTAAGTTTAACTGAGATAGAATGTGTAACAGCCTAGTGAATATTATTATGAATATCTATCTCTGTATATTAGCCAGTTGGCAAAGCTAGAGATTGGTCAGTGGAGGAGAGAATAAGAGCATTCTAGCTTGGCTAAGGGAGCTCAGAGAATTTGTAAAAATCTCAAGTCATTTTTTAAAATATGTATATGTATATCTGGAAAGTATATTGGAAGAAATATTCCCAAATGCAAATAAAGTTGGGCCTCATTTATCCTACTGAGTTTATCCTTTATCATGTGGTAGAGGAAAATGCTGTATCATATGGTTCTAATCCAGAGAATGACAATGTGATTTGGATAGATGAACGCGACAGTGATAGGGGAGGAAGACCTAGTGACCAGCTTCTAAAATAGCTGAGGTCAGAAATCTTCAACATATTATCCGCAGTCCACTAACAGTCTACCTTCTCTGGGTGAAGTGATCGAGTGATTAAGACTGTAAATTGGCCCTTAAAATCATTTATTTCTGTACGAGATGGAGGGCAGTTACTAGTACAGCAGAACATCCAGATGGAGAAATTAACAGTGCTTATCTTTTTTTTCCCTTTGTTATAGCTTTACTATAAGGGAATAAAGGCTCCCACTCCCATCCTGCCCAGGGCAGCCTCAGTTTGGGGCGCTGAAAATCCAGGCCCTCCTAATCCTAGAGGAGAAATAAGAACTCTTTAAAATTTTTCTTTCCTTTTGTTTTTTAAGCCTAAGCTTTAAAAGTGTTGAAAGATTTATACTATTTTCAAGAGAGGACTCCTGGTTTATGGAGAGCAGTCAGAAGCCAGGGAACTTGTGAGTTATTTCCAGAGTGGCCAGACATGCATGCAGGTGAGGTAGATGCCTTGGCACTGGAAAATAATCCCAGCAACCTTGAAATCCCAAGCAAAAGAGCAGTGGCCAAATTTGGTGCAGGGTAATGGCTGAATTTCTTACTTTATAATAAACTCATGGGAATTAGGAATACAAGCATCTCAGTGGTTACCACTGCAAACTAAGGAACAGAAGTCCCTCCCAAGTCTCAGGGTTCTTAAGGAAAAATGTGACATTGCATTTCTCACCAGTCCCAGGTGGAGAGGGAGGGGTTGAAAGGAGAAAGAGCAGCCAGCTTTAATTTGCATAATAAATGAGTTAAGAGTTTCCAAGTTTGGCATTGTTAGCCAAAATTAGCAGGTTAGTAGACTCTATGTAAGAAAGACTAGTATTAAATTGGGCTGCCACGTTGTCCTGGATTATGTTGCAAAGGACACACTGCACAAGTCAATAAGCTTATAGTTGGAATTTTCAGGCAGGACATCTTATTTGCAATCCATTATCTGAGCTGACTTATTTGATTGTGGTTTTCAGTTGCTGTTCTTTCTTTTTAATTAAATTTTGTTAGTTTAATTATAATTGATTTAGTTTGTTGTGGGTTGATTGGTTAACCCTGAAGTCTATAGGTTACATTTTTACATTAGCAATGTTTTGGACCTGTAATAACCAGGCTTAAAACATGCATATATACAAAGATGAATTACTCATATTCCTATTGTTAAAGCAGTTGTGTTACAGTGGTGGTTTCCCACCCATGCATTTGTGACACTTTTATGACATTTAAATAGCTTGTGATGTACTATAAAAGTGAGCACATATTTTAAGTTTATAGGGCATCATATTGCTGTACAAGCTTATACTTATAGGACTTATATTTGTGAACAAACTCTTAGTTTTTTGACAAGTGAATGGAACCCAATTCATGTATGCCACTTGAAAAACTGTGCTGCCAGTATTTGTTTGGTTTCTTTGTATTAATTATTCATCAACTAGTTTATTTTCCTTTGAAATGCATCCTGGGGTGGAGGAGTGGTGAGGGGTGGGGGGAATTTTAATGGCTTAGTTTTCCAAGGATTTTAATTGCTCAGGTCATTTCTGTCCCCCCACCCCTACCCCTCACCTCCCCAGTATGACAGATTCCTCAAAACACTTTGTGGTTTATTGTTTCCACTGGTGCCCTGAACATCAGAATCCCTTCATGAAGCTTGGTAGTTAGCTCTTGATGTGTTTTGCCCTGTCTAAAAATGGATTGTGCTTTCAAAAGTTTGAAAACCACTAGTTGGAATACAAAGCAAGGAGAACTTAAAGAGAAGCAGGAACTATTGGAAGAGATAGTACACTTCATCACCACCCAGAGCCTACAAGCGGTGAGCAATTATATTAACCTTGTAGGTTAACCTGCAGCCTAGGCAGAAGTGAAGAACATAGGCAAGAACTGCATGAGCTACTTACTATCACTCCTTTAGTTTCCCAGCCTTTTTTGTGACCGGATTTAATGAATAAAAGCTTTCATTTAATTTAATGAATTTGTACCCTGCTTCCTGATATGCACTTACTTGGATTACAACTAGTACTCTTAGATAATGTCCCTTTTATTTTCCTTTAAAAATGCAAACATGATTCAAGGGCCAATAATAATAATTTGTAGATTAGAAATATCAGAAACCAAAAAATCATGCTCTAGATTTGTAGATAGTAAATATATTATTATGTGCCTAGAAAATTTGATCTGGAGAGATATAGACAAATTATTAACAGAGGGTAATTCCAGCAGGGAGATTATTGGAAACTTATTTTCTATACTACATATTTTTAACAATATTTGATTTTTAAAGTATACAGTGTTTATTGCTTTATCATCTGGGGATATCGATGTATGTTTCTTTTTGGTTTTCCTTTAAAATGTAGGTATTCTCTTAACCTACTTCTTACAATTGAAAATCAAAAAGAAAGAGATTAGACTAGATTCTGTGTTTTGTAGACTATACTCATTCACAAGCCACCTTAATACTTTCTAATATATCTACTACCTTTTGTACTACTGTTTACTTAATACTTTAGCTTCATCCCAAGCAATAATATCTGGAAAATCGCGTGTTCAGTATGCCAGCTATATTAAAATAAAAACCTGCTCTCCCACATATCCATGCCATCATTTTGCACACTCTCATCTGGGAGCTGCACTTTGGGAATCGTGAATTTCCAAGTTTCAATCCCCAAGATTCCTTTCATTTCCAAGATTCTACAAGTCTAGGAAAGAAAACATTTGTTGCTTTGGTGTTTGTTATCGCGCCCTAAAATTTTCTACTTTCTAAGTTTTTCAGGTAGCATTTTATTATTCAGGGACTATGTACATATTCAGGCTATTTTCTTGATTAATGAATATTGTAAAGCACAGGGGCAGCATCTTTTTTTGACAAGGGCCAGTAAATACTTGCTCTTTTACATATTTTACAGTTTGGGAGCCACATACCATCTCTGTCCCTCTTTATCTTCTACTCTTCATCCTTCTCCTCCTTCCTCATTGTCATATTTGCTGTCACTGTTTTTGTCTTCTCCTCCTCCTCCTTCTTCTTCTAATGCCTGCTCCTAAGAGGCTGGATTTGATCCATAGGCCGTAGTTGCCAAACCCCGGGACAACTATGGGGAAGACAGTGCTATGGCTTGTTCAGCAGAGCTTAGTAAAAGTATAGACTTTGTGCACTGTGGACATACAATAGATACTTCTTGGCTTGATTTGGAGGGAAATTAGTATCCATAAGTCTATTGTCTTTGTTGAGAGCTTAATGAGAGTTCAAGTAGTAGAAAATGGCCAACATTTTAATGGCTTAGTTTTCCAAGGATTTTAATTGCTCAGGTCATTTCTGTCCCCCCACCCCTACCCCTCACCTCCCCAGTATGACAGATTCCTCAAAACGCTTTGTGGTTTATTGCTTCCACTGGTGCCCTGGACATCAGAATCTCTTCATGAGGCCTAGTGTTAAATAGACGAGACACACCTTCACAGAGCCACAGGTGGCTTTTAAGATACATTTGAGTGTTAACAATTTCACATTCATTTCTGCTAATGATTGTGAAAGTGAAGCTTTCATCTTAGCCACCTTTCCCCTTCTAATAGACTGTCTGTATTTCACCTTAAGGGAAACTGGGTTTTAGCGCTTCATCCCACATCAAACCCATCCCTGGGATTTCTATCTTCCAACAAGAGAAACAAATGTATTCCCGCAGAGGGGCTTGCTGTCAAAGAGGAGTGAGCATATCCAGATATCGGAGCTATGCAGATACGATTGCGTACTTACAGGAAATCAGAGGTTCATAGAGAATACTTTCAGTGGGGGACCACTTAGTGCTCGAGACCATATGCGTCCAATCTCTTTAGAAATGGGGTAAAAAAGCCCCTCCACATTTCTGCAAGTGGAGAAAGAAAGTGTGTAATAGATGATATAACTCAGCGTGCGCTAAGATATTTTGATTACCTTTATTTTAACCTTCCCAAATTAATAGACATTTCCCTACATATAAGTCACATTTTCTATGGAGATTCTTGGAGCAAACACTTCCTCTCTCTAAACTTTTCCCATTTTAACATTTACCTAAAAGAAAAGATGGATAATGATAGATACTTTGCGTTAGAAAAGAAAAGAATAGGGAAAAAAAGAAAGAAAAAAGTAGTTCCATTAGCAACTTTAGTAAGAAATTGCTCCACATTGTTCCTCTGACAAGTAATTTTTCCCAGCATGTGTGCATCTTAAAAGTATTGCAAAACAATATCTTAAAATGAACTGATTAGTATGCATGCTCTGTGGTCACATTTAAGTTCTATTTATAAAATCTATTCTGTTCCAGGCTCAGACAAACAAAACTGAAATGCAGCTGTGTAACACATTGATAATTTTCATTAGTTCTAAAAGCCTCAATAGAATTTGCAATTTTATTCATTACATCTAAATAATCCTGGAAAACCCATTGTGAAGGTGACCTTTCACTTTTTCCCCCTTGGCCTTTGTGACTTCACTCTGTGTGTATGTGTGTATGTGGGTGTAAACGAAGAAGGGCTGGGCAGGGGAAAGGGATTTTTGCAAAAGTGAAGAACAAATCAGAACAAGAAATCAAATCAGGCAAAGCTGAAAAATAAGGCATAAGGAATCAAAATCACCCACGTAGATTCTGAATGCTATTCTAACTAGGGGCATCCTGCCATCACTCCCCAGATGTGTACAAGCCCAGATTTCTGAAATCACTGTGTGATACTGTGGGCAAATGTGGATTGTATTCTAATTCACTGGGAGGCGGTCCTCTTTTCTGATCTGAAGGGATGAGGATTTTCCCAGAGAGTGAGCCAAAGTTCAGGCTCACAAGAAATAAATAGTGCTGCTTCTTTCAACTCAAACTTGCTCCTGAAAAGTAAAACAATGCCAACTACGGAGACAGCTCTTCTTATTGTGAGCATTTTTGTATGGTAGGTCTTAAAAAAAAAGATTTAAAAATACACACTTCCCAGAATGCTGGCAGCCAGCCATAAAACCACAAAGAAGTCTTTAGAAAATTAAGATAACAAAAATAAAATAATAGGCATAATATGAAAGGTGTAAAATAAAGACAAACACTTGCAATTTAGCAGCTACTGAAATGGTGCTTCAACACTGACCAGGTAATTGAAACAATGAAACACAGTGTGCAGAGAATGTGAGGCACCTGTCTTAAATACACACACACACACACACACACACACACACACACACACATATAAATATATGTGTGGATACAAACACCCACACTGAAGAGTGTATCTCACTCAAGAGTGATAATGGCTAATTTGGGACTAAAGATAATGGCAGGTATAAATTATCCATTGTGTACAAGGGCCACTTTGCATATTCCATGTGCCCCTGTATGACTAGCCAGGGTCTTAGCAAGGATTATGCTATTGTGATGTCTCTAAAGATGTCATATTTTTTAAAAAGGTGGTGGCAAAGTGAAATTCTGGGAAATGCTAACTTAAGCAGAGCTAAGATGATATCCACATTTAGTACGAGAATGCCAACATTTAATTTCTAAGAAAGGATAGAGTAGAGGCATTTTCATACTGATGAAGCAACAAAAGCCTTTTTTTTTTCTTTTTTCTATAGAATATCATGTAGAATTAGTGCTCTGGGAAAATATATTTTGGGAAATGCTGTTTTATCTGATAATTGCTTTACCAACCATTGTTAACTAACAGAAATTAAGGTTCAGATGGAGCAAAGAACATTGGAGAATCAATTCTACAATTTATAGTAGAGGTTTACGAACAGACTTGAAGGGTTCTAGAGGTTTACTTGTCCATGTTAGGTTAAACAAGCACGTTCTCATTATTGCATTTCAAGTTTACTAAAAAATGTGGTGACATAATCATTTGAAATCCCATCTCACTTCAAAACCACTATACCCGTGATTCTCAGGAGACAGTCAGCCTACATTTGTAGAAGAATTTTAGGCAATAGAATGATGCCAAAGAAATGTTATGTAAAGAGGTCTCCCATCAATATTTGAGAGTGTGGAAAGAACATTTATCAAGGAATCTGTGCATTCATGCTTCAGTGTGAGGACTTACAGAACTCAGTCACCAGAGGGAAGTTTCATTGATATACCTGCATATCAATTGCAAAGTAGAGATTTTTTTAACTACTTTGCTTCATGAAGAGTCACAGGCTAGGAAACTTTATGCAGTGAAACCTCTATTCTGAACATAGCTAGGACAACAACCACATTTGTAAATGTTATAAAACAATTAAACCCTAGATGTTGCTGGTACACACTAACATTATGTTAAGGCTGTGTTTGGGGACTTCACCAGAATCGGTTGCAGACAGCTAAGACCATGTGGGCCTATATTTATGTGACAGGCTTCTGTAGCCATGGCTACTGATTGGACTTGGTTGAAAAATTAGAGTTTGGTCACTTATTATGGAAATTTGAATAATATACATTTTAAACAAATCATATCGTATACGTAAAATTTGAAATAAATTAATATTCCAAACATTTTTTAAAATTGTCAATGATTACATTATGTTAAAACTTCAGGCTAAGTGGGTTATAAATTACGTTACTGTTGTTGGCAGGGGCTGGCTCCATTTGGGCCAGTAAAGGGGAATACCTACTACCCTTTGTCAATATTAGGTGAACCAAGCTGTTTACAAGTGAATTCCTATGTGATTTGGGAGACTATTCACTACTATTTTAACATTCATTCTTATTGTAAATTGTATCTACTTTAATAATGTTAAGGAAGTATTCATTTTCTAGCAATGATAGTTCTCCAGGTGAAAAGTAGAACTTTGGAAAAAATTTAGGTTTGATGAGTGCTATGAAGGCCAAACAACTACCATGATACGCAATGCTATTAGTTTAGGACAGGGTACTCTGCTAATTATCAGGGATAATGCTGAAAAAATAAAAAACAACTCTAATGTAGCTACACTTTGACTTTGCAAAACTGTCCTGTATAACAAGGTAAATAAAGTGAAAAGATGGTCATGACATGGCCACAGACTCAATCCCTAAACTAAAGCAATTACAGATATAAGCACCTTGAGAAGTTACTGCAATTACTTTCTATTTGTTACAAAGGCAAAATTAATCTTGAATTACATCAATTTTGAATTATGAGAACTTTCAGGAATATACTTTCGGCATAAAATGAGACTCTCTTGCACCAACATTTCATTCCTCCTGAAAGGCTTTACCTGTCAGGCTACCTCAGCAAAGATGTACATGCTCTTCTGTACAATGAAAAAACAGTAAGAACAGCTGACATGTATTGCTCATCATATGCTTAGCATGTGGTAAGAGTTTATGCACACTCTTTCATATAATTCCTAACAACAATTCATTGATGCATGCACTGGTATTATGCATATTTTGCAATAAGTTTCCTGAGGCTTAGAAGGTTGATATGCCTGCCCAAGATCACAGACTTTCAAACGTAGGTTCTGCGAGTCCAGAGCCTCCACTTTTAACCACACACTATATTAAGGAAGAATTTAAAAGTATCTGAGCATTTTTCCACATCGCCTGCAATGCAGACAAATGCTGAGGTATTTACATTTTAATTCTTGGACTTGCCTTGATTCAACAAAGATTGTTCCTGATGTGTTTATAATGTTAAGAAAAACTGTAAATTACTGTGCTTACTGTTATTTCTTTATTTCCTTAAGAGGAAGATAATGACAATGAGGATTCTTCCTTTGTAATGCCAGTGTGATATTTTTGTGAGTGGTTTTTAAAGCATGTGGTATGAAATTAGGGATAATATGGATGGCTGCCTGTTTTCTGGGTGTATGTCATCCACTGGGCATTAGCTGAGAGTCCTTGATGTGTGTGCCATAGGAATCGATGTGGATATTTCATTTGCCTCTCAAGTTTGAGAGCCCTCAGAATTTTGGCAATGGCACATGCCCTCAGATGACTTGTAATAGAGATATACAAGGAGGAGTCTCTATTATATAGTAAATGTAATTTTTTGCTTCTGACAGTATTTCCTCCATTTCTTGGACTTCTTCCCTATACTTAAAATTGCCATAGTAATCAGGGAAGTGACTCTCGAAACTGTGGCCTACTAGCTTTCTTTATTTATCTTTTGCTATGACTTTCATCATAACTTTTCAGAAGGCACACCGAGAGAGCTATTCTCCCTGCCAAGCCATTTAAGCTCAGCAGAAGCAGATGTCCAGCAGTGTAATTTCTGCCCAAGTATCACTGATACATTATTGAGGAAACATCAAATCAGACGAGTACTGGAAAAATTAAAGCCTACTCCCACAGCCTCTCTGCCTGACCTAAACTGCTGAAGTTAGATTAACATTAACCTTCTAGACCTCATAGCCCCTAACCTTTATCTAAGTGTTATGAAAAACACTTCTTTTTCCATGTGTGCTGTTCAACAGTGCTTTCGGTTTTTATGTTTTTTTAACTGTTTCATTTTTATTTTTTGTCTTCCCCAGACCACTGTCTACCCCTGTTGCTGCCAAAATAACTTGACGTGTATCCTTCCATGTCTTTCTCTGTAGTCAAGTTTTAGTCATTGCTTGCTTTACCAAAAAAGCCATCATACTATATATACTTCTTCATCTTGCTTCATTTGCTCATGAGCTTTTGTCACTTATTATTAAATACCTCCCACTCCAACTGCTCTTTGGGTCATTATAGATATTCATTTCTTAGGTAGGTGATAAACTTTGATGGCAATATCAATATCGTAGAGTTTATTCATGACATTCAACTAGCTATGCTGGACCACTCTCAACTAATACTGACTGAATAGCAAGGAAAGGATGAACCAGATAATGTTTCTGCTCTTAAAGCACATGTAATCTAAGTTCATCTGCTCAACCACCCATTCATTGTGTCTTAAAATGTTAGTAGTATTTCTCTGCAGCATCTGCTTTTATGGACTTTACTTTCCAATAGTATTGCAGAAGAGCTGATCATAAACAAGTAACAAATAAATCAGGTAGAGTCCAAGAACATATGTGCTCTTAAGAAAATAAAAACAGAAAAACGGCATAGAGAGCAAACAGGATAGTCATGGGAGATAACATTTGAACTAAGAGATGGGTGTTTGGGGACTTTACCAGAATCGGTTGCAGACAGCTAAGACCGTGTGGGCCTATATTTATGTGACAGGCTTCTGTAGCCATGGCTACTGATTGGACTTGGTCGAAAAATTAGAGTTTGGTCACTTATTATGGAAATTTGAATAATATACATTTTAAACATTAAAATGTAAAGATTCAGGCATGCAAAGGTCTAGACTTGAGGGAGAGCATTAGAGACAGAGAGAACTTCAAAAGCCAGAATAAAAAAAAATCATAATGTAGGAGAGGGGAGCTGTATGAGATGAAACTGTTGAGATGGGCAGGAGCTAGATCATGACAAGTTACCAAAGAAATAGATCAGAAAACTGATGGCTCTTTAAATACTATGAGGGTAGTTTAAAATGCTATGGGGGAAAATGGTGTTTGTGTACGTGTGTGTGGGTGTGTGTATGAATAATACCCACCTTCATGGAGGAGGTAATAATTGAGAAATTTTGAAAGATGGGTAGGACTTAGAGGAAATATAGGAAAGGGAGGGGTGAAAGGGCACAGCAGCTGGTGGAAAGAGCCTGTGAAAGGGAAAATGAAGAGGGTATATACAAGATAGTTTTGTAACTAACAAGTGCTCCACTGTAACTGAGTAATCAAGAATTGGGGAATATAACACCTGAAAAGCCTGTGAAGGGGCTTGAATGCCAGAATAAGTAAACCAATGAATAGTTCATCTGGATCCATGGAAGGTTTGGGGACAGGGAGATGACACAGCAGAGCTGTGATTTCAAAAGATTTCTCTGACACTTGACTGTTGGGTTGGATTGAGCTGGTAGGACTGGAGGTAAAGAGGCTAGGAGGCTGTTAAAACAGGTAAGTGCACATAAGAACTTAACGAAGATACTACTGGAGAGAATATAAAAGAAACTGGTTGAGAGAAATCTTAGATGTGGAATCTGCCCTAGATTCAGCTTAGAATTCCTTTTCCATCATGCTTATCAGATAGGTAGAAAGAGTCTCTTTAACACACCTCTGGTGACAGAGAACACATTACCTCCTGGGCAAGCCAGTTCTGTGGTTGCACAACTCCAACTGTTAGGAAAGTTCTTTCTCAGGTTGAACTGGAATCTGCTTCCCTATAACTTCTATGCATTGAACAGAGTTTCACCTTCTATGGAAAAGCAGATAATGCAGCCTTCTTCTCCTACAAGTCGACTTTTCATATATTTGAAACCAGTTATCATTTTTATCTTTTGTCATCTCTGGGTTAAGCCCCCTCCAGTTTCTTTAACCATGTACTTTCCATATAAGCATACGAGTAGAAGGTGCACTGTGTTACATACAAGCAGAATATGCACTATATGCATAAACATAGAGTATATACTGTGTTTCAATAAATAATTAACATTTACTGATTTTTTGCATGCTATTGACAATGGTAAAGTATGAAGGCTTTTCTCCTTTTCTGGAGAAATTTATCTTTTTAAACTTTCTTCTGTAGAAATGCTAAGCACAGATTATACAAGTGGGGAGCAAGAACATGGAATTGCTCTGTCTTATATAACTTTATTCTAGGCCAGGGGTCAGCAAACTATGGCCTATGAGCTAAGAATAACTTTTGCATGTTTAAATGGTTGAAAAAAATCAAAAGAAGAATAATATTTTGAGATACATAAAAAATTTATGAAATTATCATTTCAATGTCCAAAAATAAAGTTTTATGGGAATGTGCTCATCCATTTATGCATTGCCCCTGGCTTCTTTCATGCTATGGTATTGTGACAGGGACTGCATGGCTTGCAAAGCCTAAAATATTTACTATCTGGCCCTTTAGAGAAAAAGTTAGCCAACCTCAACTCTGAGGCTCCAATGTGTAGTCGGTGGACTGTTAGTGTCTGCTTCCCCTGGGACTGTTAGTGTCTGCTTCCCCTGGGAACTTGTTAGAAATATTGAATCTCAGGTCCCACCTCAGACCTACTGAATGAGAATCTTCATTTTAACTGATGTCAGGGGATGTAGACATCCATTAAACTTTGGCATGCAAAAGAATCACCCTGAGAGTTTGTTAAAGTACCAGAGGGAGTGGGGGTCCCGCCTCCTGGTAGCAGGTTATGGGAGGAGTGCTGAGAGTCTGCATTTCTATTAAGCTACTGGGAGGTATTGATGCTGCTCTTTCCTGAGCACATTTTGAAAGATGCTAGGGGACTCCTTTCCATGTTTAAAGCCTTCCTCCTTTGCAAGTTTTTTACTGACCATTCAGACATAAATTCTTTTTCCCTTCTTAGAACTCTTGTGCTACAAACTGTGCTCCTTTTACACATATGTAATAGTATCGACATTAGTGGATATCTCAAGTGGAGAGAACTCTGTCTTACTAATTCAATGGCTTCTTGCTATTCTTCGAACCTACTAAACACATTCCCACCTCAGAGCTTTTGCATTCTATATCCTGTGCCTGAAAGGCAGTTAGGTCATTCAGGGATATTTAAATATCCCCTCTTCAGCAATGCATCCTCTGAGTACACTTTCTAAAATAGCTTCCTACCCCCATCCCACCACTTCCCCCTCACCTTGCCTTCTTTTTCTTCATAGAACTTAACAGCACTTTACGTTATGGATTTATTCAATGGCTCTTTTCTGTTTTGGATTATAAACTCTGTGATAGCAGAAACTTTGTTTTCACTAATTCAACACTGATTTCTTGAACAGCTGCTATATGTTAAGTATTGTTCTAGGATTAGAGGATCATATGAGTGTACCCAGGAAAATGCCTGTAACTTACCTGTTGAATAAATAAAGAAATGGGTTCCCACTTAATCCACTTGGAACAGAGACTATGGTTGATACTTTATAAATTTTATATATCCAATTTTGTCAAGCATAATAAGTGTGCAACAATATCTAATGAAAGCTAACATTCACTGAGTACTTACCATGTAGTGGGCACTTGAAGTTGACATGACTTTTATTCTCATTTTAAATTTAGAAGAACTGAGAACTAAGGCATTTATATAACTTAGAGAATATTTAAGATGTATAAATCCAGGCAGTCTAACTCCAGAACCTGAAATGATAACCATTGCATAGACTCCCTCCTCAAATGAAACTTGTGGATAAATAGGCAGGTTCATGTGATAACTGAACAAAGCTACAATATTTACTTACATAATGTTAAGTATCTATTCACTGTCTGCATCTTTCCACAAAAGAGTAAAGGCAGTTTTAACAGAGACACACACAAAAATATATGATAAATGAAAATAGGAATAAATTATTATCTAGGTAAACTATAACTAAGAACTGGTAAATAAGGTATTGTCCACTTGCCACACAAACCTGCCAATTTACGTACAAATTTCATTTTGAGGAGTAATAAGATGCAATAATTATTATTTCAAGTTCCGGAGTTAGACTGCCTGGACTCACACACATGTTGAATCTTTTTTAAGAAGAAAAAACACATAACATAATGTCCTCCAGTTTCATCCATGTTGTTGCAAATGGCAGTATCTCTTTTTTTAAGGACATTATGCTAAGTGAAATAGGCCAGACTACAGAAAGAAAAGTATTGCATGATACTTATATTTGGAATGTTAAGAAAAAAAAGAAAGTCAGATATATAGAAATGGAAAGTAGGATGGTGGTTACCATTTAGTAGAAAGTAGAAAGGTGGTTACCAGGTGCAGGGAGGAAGGAAACAAGAGATGTAGATTAAAGGGTACAAATTTACAGTTATGTAGGATGAAAAGTCTAGAGATATAATGTACAGCAGGAGGATCATAGTTAATAATATTGCATTGTACAATCTCCATCAAAATACCAATGACATTCTTCACAGAAATAGAAAAAAAAACAACCCTAACATTCATATGGAATAACAAAAGGCTCTGAATAGCCAAAGCAATCCTGATCAAAAAATAAAAAAAATAAAGCCAGCAGCATTATACCACCTGACTTCAAATTATACTACAAAGCTATAGTAACCAAAACAGCATGGTACTGGCATAAAAATAGACACTTAGACCAATGGAACAGAATAGAGAACCCAGAAATCAACCCACATATTTACAGCCAACTGATCTTTGGCAAAGGCAACAAGAACATACATTGGGGAACAGACTACCTCATTAATAAGTGGTGCTGGGAAAACTGGACATCCCTAAGTAGGAGAATGAAACTAATTCTGTACATCTTACAATCTATCAAAATCAACACAAAATGGATTAAAGACAAATATGAAATCTGTAACTATAAAACTCCCAAAAGAAAACATAGGGGAAACACTTCAGAATGTAGAGTGGGGCAAAGACTTTATGAATAAGACCCCAAAAGCACAGACAACAAAAGAAAAAAATAAACACATGGGATTATATCAAACTTAAAATCTTCTGTACAGCAAAGAAAACAATTACCAGAGTGAAAAGACAACTTACAGAATGGGAGAAAATATTCATAAACTATGCATCCAACAAGGGATTAATTTCTAGTATATACAAGGAACTGAAACAACTTAACAGTAAAACAAACAAACAAAAAACTAACCTGATTAAAAAATGGGCAAAGGAGCTGAATAAGCATTTCTTAAAGTAAGATATATATGGTCAATAGACACCTGAAAAAATGCCTACTATCACTAAGCATCAGAAAAAAGCAAATCAAAACCACATTGAGGTATCATCTCACCCCAGTTAGACTGGCTATTATCGAAAAGACAGAGAATAACAAATGCTGGCAAGGATGCAGAGAAAGGGGAACCCTCCTACACTGTTGGAGGGACTGTAAATTGGTGCAGCCATTATGGAAAACAGCATGAACATTCCTCAGACAACTACAGATAGAACTGACATATGATCCAACAATCCACTACTGGGTATATATGCAAAGAAATGGATATCATCATGTCAAAGGGATGCCTGAACTCCCATGTTTATTGCAGCTCTATTTACAATAGCCAAGAGTTTGAACCAACCTAAATATCCATCAACAGATAACTGGATAAGGAAAATGTGGCATATATACCCAATGGAATATTACTCTGCCATAAAAAAGAGTGAAACAACATGGATGAACTTGGAGAAATTATGCAAGTGAAATATGCCAGGCACAGAAAGAGAAATACTGTATGTCCTCACTCATAAGTGGGTGCTAGAAAAGAAAAAAAAAAAAAAAGAAAGAAAGAAAAACAAAGAAAAAAAGAAAGAAAGATACAACAATCAAAATAATACATTCAATTTGCAAAAGGACAGAACAGAACTGAGGTTATCAGAGGTGGGAAAGAGGGAAGGGAAGCAGGGGTTAGTGAGAAATTGATGAAGACCCACAAAGAATGATTGCATTTTAGAATGATGAATGTACTAATTATCTTGATTTAATCACCACACATTGTACACAGGTATTGATATCTAACTCTGTACCCCACAAATACATATAATCAATTGTTTCAAGAAAAACTAAAGTGATAAAGCAGATTTTCCCATTAAAAAGAACAATACTAATATTCCATTGTATATTAAAAAATTGCTTAGAAAATAGACTTTAAGAGCTGTTACCACAAAAACAAAAAAGGTAACTATGGAAGATGATGGATATATTAATTTGCTTACCTATAGTAATCATTTCACTTATATATGTATATCAAAACATCATGTTGTACAACTTAAATATGCACAATAAAAATAAATTTTAAAAAAAGGAAGAAACACAGCTATGGAAATTATAGTTGCTATCACTGAACTTTATATTTAGCTCTGAACTTCATGGTATCTGATATGGGTTGAATTGTACTCTCTCACCCTCCCACAAATATGTGTTGAAGTTCTAACCCCCAGTGCCTCAGAATGTGACCTTATTTGGATTTAGGATCTTTGTAGATATAATTAGTCAAGATGAGGTCATACTGTAGTAGGGTGCATCCCTAATCTAATATGACTGGTGTCCTTAGCAAACAGCTGTGTAAAGACAAGAGACATATAGGGAGAACTCCATGGGAAGAGGGAAGCAGAGATTGGAGTCATGCATCTGCAGCCTAAGGAGTGTCAAGCGTTGACAGCTACCACTGGAGACCAGAAGAGGCAAGGAAGGATTCTTCCATATAGATTTCAGATAGAGCACGGCCCTGCAGACACCTTGGTTTTGGACTTCTAGCCTTCAGAACTGTGACATAATAAATGTATATAGTTGTAAGCCACTGAGTTTGTGACACTCTGTTACAACAGCCCTAGGAAAAGAAAAAAAAAAAAAATGATTCCAGAAGACCACACTGCAAGAGGTAGACCTATTTTAGGGAGTGAAATCTGCACATTTGATATTCAGTGGATTCCTACAAAAAGAAAAATAATTTACTAAGTTGGAAGAACACAGACACTCTGGTAGGGTAATTGCCTAAGACTCCGAGACATAATATAAAGCTTTAGTAAAGGCTGGAATAAAAAATCGGCGATCTGTGCAATCACATGGAGCCCATGCTTGGAAGGACCCTATGCTTGGTCTATTTCTCCGCTGCCACTATTGTAAAATTCTTAATAATTTTTTAACAAGGGCCTCTGCATTTTCATTTCACACTGGGTGCTGCAAATTATGTAGCTGGTCTTGGCTCCACTCATAAAGACAGGATGGTATTGGTACAGGAATTGACAAATGAACTAATCGAACAGTATATAGATCCTAAAGATGTATGACAGAAATAGTATTTCAGGTCAGGAAGAAATGATGGACATTTCCATAATTGTTGCTGAGACAGTTGGCTATCCATATAGAAAAAGAGAAATAATTTGGAACCCAAATTCACACCACAGTAAAAAATCAATCCCAGAAACATTAAAAAGACCTAAACATAAAAGACAAAAATACGTAACATCTAAAAGACAATATTTGAAAATATCTTTATGTTCTTGGAAGTAAAGATTTCTTATGCAAGATGCAGAAAGAAGAAACTATAAAGGAAAAGTTTGATTAATTTGTCTATATCACAATTAAGTACTTCTTATTCTAGTTCTCTTCTCCATTGTGGGAACCTGGGATTTTGACTAGTGCCTATGGAAGTCTGGGGCTCAGCCCTGGGCTGGCACCCCAAATGGACAGTGCTCATGTCCAGGGCTGGGCTTCCTAACTGGCCTTCCCTTCTTACTCCTTTCTCTTCTTTTCAGAGCTCTTGCCTTGCATGTCTGAAAAAAGTGGGGGCCCATGGGGGAGTATAGTCAGTGTCTTAGGGCTCACCTTTGGGCTAACTATACAGGGGAGATTGATCTAACAAATAAATAGACTGAGGGTAACAGGACCCAGATTTCTTACTGTTGGAGAATGGAGACAGGGACAGCTAGAATAAACTGTAGTGTTTGATTAGTATTAGAGATTGTCAGTGTCAACTTGTTGTTTTTCACTTGTCTATCTAGGTAGAAAACACAGAGGGGTGTGTGTGTGGGGGTGTGTGCATACACATATAGACTTATATTTCCAATCTGTGTTTGCTAAGAAGAGGACCGAGAAGGAGTGATCCTCCAGTAGCAGTGAGCCTACTGAACACCCAGATCTTGGTTTCTAAATACCATTTTCCATGGTAGAATTTGGACTCTCTAGAGAAATAGCCAGCTCCATAGAGAAAGTATAAGATGAGCCTAAAACAACCAGATGAGCCAGAAAGTAAGAAAGTGCTCAAAGAATGTCAAAAGCTACATGTCAAAAGTCACAGAAGCCAGTTTGATGGGGCTTTCATTGGACACAACTTGGATAATCTGAGCATGAAAGTAAGTGAAGGTAAGAGATTGTAAAACTTTGAATAAAAAAGGAATCCACAAAGCCATACAGATATAAGAAAATAAATAGATTAATTAACTAATTAAGTGGAAGGGAGAGTAAAGCTCAATACCAACTAGTTATTCTAGATGGAAATGGAAAATCACCATTTGGCAAGCATCACAGTCATAATTGAGTTAAGCAAGAATCATTAATGGATGCTAAATCTGGTGCATGAATGAGCAACAGGATATGTACATAATTTTAAAGGTTCTCCTCATAAGATGCTTATAAATTACTTACAATTTAAGTATAACATTCTAATTGATTAATTTTAGAGTAGAGAGTCCTGCCATTCACCACCCTAACCAAGTGATAAAAGTTAACATTGCCAGTAATGTGACAAATGAATGTTGTTTCCTGATATAAATCATTGAGAAAAACACAATGTGACTCCTGTGGAATTCACATCAAAAAGCATAAACCATAAGAAAACATCAGGTTCCAAAGTAAAGGACATTTGTAAAGTAACTGACTTATACTCTTCAGAAACGTCAAGATATGAAGAGAAAGACAGAAGAACTAATCCAAACTGAGTACGACTAATGAGACATGAGAAAGAATAATACTAACAAGACATGAGAACTAAATGTGGACTGGATCCTGGGTCTACAAAGGACATTACTGGGACAAATGGCTAAATTTGAATGGTGGTCTTTTCCTTCCGGTGCAACCCTGGCATTGTAACTATTTGGGACTTCTCTTTTTCACTGGGTTCTGGACTGAAGAAGACATGGAGCAGATCTCCAGCTCACCCATAGTGTACATGTAACAGGACAGAGAAATAAACCTCTGTTAGTGGAAGAGATTTGTTGTTGTTAATACTGTTATTTAATTATATATCCAGCATATCCAAATTTATACATGCATATGCTCCACAACTCTACTTTTCTATTACCAAACATGCATGCTACAGAAACTGCTTCAAATGTAAACCAGGATATATTTTTTAAATGTTTACAGCAGCACTATTTGTAAAAGGAAAGAAGGAGGAGGAGAAACAACCCAAATGTTCATCAAGAGTAAAATGAGAAAGTAGGTTGAGGTATATTCATACAATGGGATAAATGACCTATAGCTATACACATCAGTATCGGCAAGTCTCAAAGATATAATATTGACTGAAAGAATTAAGATGCAAAAGAAAATACACTGTACTGTCTCACATATTTTTTAAAAGCAGGTAAAACTAAGCAATGCATTGTTTAGGAAAGCACTTATGGGGTAAACATTATAAATAAAAGCAAAGAAATAACTCAGAACTCAGGAGAGCACTTAGTAGGGGAGACAAGGGCAGAGAAAAGAGGTGAATTCAAGAAGGAGTGTATAAAGACATTTTGGATATGATAATGTCCAATTTCTTAGCCTTCTAGTGGGTGCATGCTGATCATATTATTTTATCCTTTAAATAATACACATACCTTTTCATGCAACATGTTGTGTATGTTATATCTCACAATGAATAAAATGGGAGAAAAGCACACAATATTGAGTGTGTAAATTTGCCAATATATCTAAACCCTAATATCTCCTGCATCTTATTTTTTAAATTGATCTTCCATGCAATTAATTCATGTTTTGTTAATCTAGACATAGAGTACCTTAAAATTTTCCCCAGCATATTTACTGAATGGTGCAAATTTCAAGCAATTCAAATTATTCCCTATAATTTCTTTTTTTCCAGGGAAAATTGTGTGTGTGTGCGTGTGTGTGTGTGTGTGTGTGTGTGTGTGTGTCTTTAATACTGTTTTTACTTAATGTTGAATTTTTAAAAAATCCTTTTTGTTTTATTTTTTATTTTATTGATTATGTATATTCATGGGGTACAAACTGACCATCACCACCTGTGCCCAGGATGTGATGGCCAGATCAGGAGTATCAGGATGCCCATTACCACAAATTAAGATTATTCCCCACATCCCCCACCCAGTTAATCCCCAACCTCCCTCTCTCCACTGGCAACCCTTGTATGTTCTCTCGCTCTGCAAGTCCAGTGCACCACTGTGGTCTTTCTTTCCTTCCTTCTTTCTCTCTTAGCTCCCACTTATGAGTGAGGACATGCGGTATTTATCCCTCTGTGCCATGCTTACTTCACTTAATTTTCTCCAAGCTCAAATGGCAGAATTTCATTCTTTTTTTATGGCTTTTTGCTGTTTTAAATAGTAGAACCCGCCTGAAAGGAAGGGTAGCAATCCAAGTAGTGGATGATGTTGCTGTGTTCATTGTCCAGAACACAGTGAGGATGTGCACAGGTGGAAACCACTTCAGCAACCCCACAGAAAAAAATCACATGTGACCCACACACTATTTTACCTGAAATCCATAGGGTACTTGCTATAGAAAATGCAGAAATAACACAGGTGAAAAAAGGGGTAAATAATTCATGATATATGGACAGCTTTTTTTTAAGGGGCCATCTCAGACTAAGAGAGAATAATTTCCCATTTCTGGATATACTTGATTATTTTGAAAATCACAAACCAAATTACAAGGCAGTTGATTGAAAGACAAGCTGGTGAAGCTGACCAAAAGAAAATGGGTTTGTTTTCTACCTAAGAGATCATGACTGAATCCTATTGCTTAGGAGGAACTCAGAAAGCAGACCTTTTACGGGGTTTTTAAAGTGAGAGTCACATCAGGTTTGTCAACAGCCTCAGAAAATAACGCAGTTATAGGAAGCATTACAACAGCAAGATAGATGATAAAATAGGAGAAACATGTGCTCAGCACAATGGGACAGAATATAAATGACCCTGTTACCAAACAACCTGGAAAGAGCTAGTAATATTTGCTAAGAATAAATGTCTTAAGATCTCTGGTCAAGCACGTGCTTAAAATGAGAGCTGGCCAGGTCAACCTCTTGGTTGGTGGCTTGATTAGACTGTAATTCAGATAATAAATAGCAATTCTGACTTGGAAAGAAAATGCTGCCAGGAATTGAAAGGGCTAGAAAGTAGTCCTAGAATGATCGATTGATTCATCCATTTATCCATCTGTCATTCATTCATTCGTTATTCATTTACTAAACATTATCTGAACATAGATAAGGGACAAACCTTGTGTTAAACTGTGGGGATTCAAAAAAATCTAGCGATGTATTATTGTTTCTGCCTTCAGAGAGTTCACAGTTCCTGCCGTCAAAAGTTCATAATTCAGCACAGCATTTTTCAACTTCAGCACTATTGATATTATGGAATGGATAATTCTTAGTTGTGGGGGGCTGTCCCTACTGCAGGATGTTCAGCAGTCTCCTTGGTCTCTACCCACTAGATTACAGTAGTGTCGCTTCTCCCTCCACACACACAATTTTAAAAACTAAAAATATCTCCAGACATTGTTGAATATCCCTGGGGGGTGGGGTGAGGGTGGGAATCACTCCTGGTTGAGAACCACTGGTTTAGCAGAGGAGGCAGTGTGTTTACAAATATTTGCAACATTGTCTCAAAAGTCCTATAATTAACAAACATTAAATGAATTATGATAATACAATGTAAAGAGAGAAACAGAGCGAGAGCTCGCACTCATCAATACTTTTGCCTCCAGGAATTTAGGGAGGGTACACGAGAGGCAGCCCTGGACTAGGTTTTAGAGAAAGACCAGACTTTATTATTTTTAGAAGACACAGCTCTGCAAATATGTGAAAATGCAAAGATTGCTTCCCTTTTTTCCCCCAGGTTAGCACAGTTCTAGTTTCTTTAACCTCTGATTATAAGGAGTCTGATATGCCTGAATATTTTTCAGCACATAGTACAATGTCATGAAAATATTTTCAGCTCAAAATGGTAACCATTCACTCATTCACTGAGCAAACACTATCAAGCACTGTTCCAGATACAGTGCTAGGTTTCTGAGGACATGAGATGAAAAAGGTACAATGCCTGAACTTGAGGATATTCAAATCTAATGGAAAACTATTTAGTCAAAAAATATTTTCCAATTCTTTGTAAACTTTCTGGCTGAATAGCATGTAATTCAAGAAAGTTACTTCCTGATCTTTTCAGTAACTTGCCTGCTAGCTGACTCTGGAGCTCACAGTCTATAAATGAGGCACATAGGAAAACAAATAGTTATAAAATTAAATGCTTTGGCAATGGTATATAAAAACTGTTGGAGACTCTGAGGAAAAGCCAGCTGTGATTTTTCTTTGTCTGGATATCTGGTAGGCTTCTCTCAGACATGATATTAGACCTGGCCTTAAAGGACAAGTAGAAGTTCATTACTTGGTGAATGGGTAACCAGTAGATGGAACAGCAAATGGGAAGATGAAAAAGAATGTTCAGGAAATGGTGAAAAATCACTAGGACCAGAGTGACAGAGTTACTATTATGACTAATATCCTAACACTTTCTTAATAGGTGGGGGTGGATGCTCACATTAGTAGTTATTAATAGGTAAGTAACAACATTGGTAAAATGCAAACATCTCCTTCCTAACACACAGGACAGACACATACATAACTCTCTCTCTCTCTCTGTGACCCCCCCCCCACACTCTCCCATGAACAAATAATGCTACTAAGAGTGCCTTTCTCTCGAATATACTGGGTGACTGTGTTAGGTCCTCCTGCACACACTGGAGATCTCAGCGTTTATTCAGGACCCCTAGAGCCCCTGTAAGCACCAGTTTTGACACATACTTAAGTTCCTTTTCCTATTTGGACTGGCAAAAGACAGGCTTATAGGTGAAACTTTAAATTCAATTCTCCTGTGCTACACTTTTATCTGGACCACAGAAAATGCCCTGCAAAACAATAGTGGTGAAATCAAAAAAGTGTGCCTGGCTCACTTTAGCAGAGCGAATGGCACGGGCTGGAGGATTTGTGAAAATGTGCTGATACTCACCATGCAAACAGCTTCAAGAAAATTTAATGACATTGGTATGACCACATAGTGCCGTGTGTGACACATCCATGTCCACCAAAGTTGCCTGCCTCTTAATGTACTGTCACTAGAACAACTGGATCCCAAAACATATGTACAGAAGGGACTAATAAACAGGCACCCGGTATACCACAGTACATATCACACAGCGTGAAAGACTCCCAGAGCTGTCCAGCACGATCACAGTCGGAAGCCTGGGCACTGGGCATTGCAGACGGTCTCACCATTTATGCTTCTCTCCACCCAAGCACTGCTGGAGGCTTGCAGCCCACAAAGGTTTTCAGAACCAGTATGTTTGCAGTTCCACAAATATTTGCCTGTTAAGAAAACTGAAGGACAAGAAAGCAACCAGCTGCATAACTCTGGGTAGGCTGAGCGAGGAAAAAAAGAGCAGAGCAGCCGCTAAAGGCCAAGGATTCAAGGTTAGAGTCATTCCTGACTATGCTGACTCTATTAAAGAAAAGAAAGCAGCTCTGTGATGTGAAGAAACATCCGTGGGGTATGGATTGGACGAGCCCTTGTTCCTCGAGCCTGCCTAAGAATTGCAGGAGGAGCACAATCTAATGTTTATTCATCGCTGGCAGATGCTAATACATTTCTGGATCGACATTTGGCAGAAATATGAATAAACACAGAGAATTCACAATCAGATATCAGAGCTACAAAGCTGAATACTACTGATGGATTGATTATGTTTTTGAGCTATTTAGATAATTGGACATACTAAGTACAGAGCTTTCTGCAATGATAATGGACCTGTCCCGTTGTGGTCTATTTAACAAACACTTGGACTATTTTTTTAAACCTTGTTTACATTCCTGTACATCCTGGCTTTATTGATATTCTGTCCTTTGAATTACAGTGTCACCCTAGCAACGCTCCAGAGAAAGTTGAGGAGGGCACTATCACTGTTAACCCACGTTTTCAAAGTGAATGAAGGCAAACTCTTTCCAGGGTGAATTGGGAGCTGATTTTTCCTATCATATTGCCCCCAAAATGTACCCCCATTTGATAGGTGGTCAGAAGTGGGGGTGGCAGGGAGAGGGATGTTTATATTTCCTGTTTCTAAACAGATGTGTCTTTCTATGTAAATTTTTTACTGCAGATACCTCTGCTTGACATGCTCTTCTCAGATTTTTTTCATGCCTCACTTCCTGTCATTCAGGTCTCAGCTCAACTGTCCCCTCTCAGAAAGTTATCACTCTATCTTAAGTACATCCCCAGTGAACATGCCTTATTTGAGTCTCTTAAGAATACTGTCTAAATTATTATTATTATTATTTTATTTTTTTTCTTTGTTTTTTTTTTTCTTTTTCTTTTGATATTTTTGTCGATATACATTGTGGTTGATTATTATAGCCCCTTACCAAAACCTTAAATTATTATTTTTTTATTGTTCATTTCATCCATTATTATGTAAACTCTGTGAAAGTAGAGATCATGACTATATTTTTCAATATTATGTCCACAGAGTCTAATAGTGTGACTGAGAAGTGGTTGGTATATAATAATTATGTACAGAATACATGCACTTCTAGGATTCCAGACTCTTAAGCAGAACCAATCTTTTGCTAGAGAACATGCTGCTCCAACTTGGGTCCAGGCATCTGATCCAGTGGGTAATTTTCATTCTATTTGCAATGTGGCATCTGGTATCTTAAGCAGTGGGCTTGTGTTGGACAGTTCATTTCTTTATAGAAATGAATACCTGACTTTGATTAGATTTTTTTCTGTCTCCATTAAAAAATGCTCTAGCTCTTCTAATGTTCTAAGATCTCCCAGCTGGCTACTTAAGTACATCTTGTCTAAGAAAATAGCATTAGCATTGGCAATCAAGTTTCCTAAAGTGCAGTGTAACCTGCAGATGATGCTGTTTATTTTCAGTTTTAACATTCTTACCAATTCGTGTATGTCAGTTCTGAATTAAGTAAAAAGTTCTTCTTGAAATGCAAGTTCTTCTTTTTACCTGCAATTCAGGTAAAACATTTTTTTTTTCTTTTCCCTGAAATGGTATCCAGGTAACCCATGAACTATAGAGATACTTCTATGACTTTTGTATGAAGAATAAATAAAACGTAAGATTCAGGATATATAAAGAGCATTACATACTTTGAAGTTATGCAGTTTTATATTTCTAGTCTTTATAAAAGTTAAGAATCCCATTTAATTATCATATAGTCTTAGGCAGTTTTCACTTCTGGGATATTGGCATAACAATAGACTTCAAATTCCAGATGACTTCCCTGTAATTCGTAAGCTGCTTTGTGAGCTTGATAATGACTTTATTTTATATTTTTGAGGCTGTAAACAATATGAATGGTGAGATTAATCGGTTTTGATTCCTTGATTTATTTATGACATTTCTTTGGTCTTTGATCTCATGAAACTTGCAGGAGGCTCCTCCTCTGAAGTAGTAATACTATTAACAATTTCCTTATACAGCAGGAATAAGGGAGAGGCCTCTCTGTATCAATTTCATTTTGAATGTCTAGCCCTTGGGCATTTTCAGGATTCAGTTTATTTTTCAATTTCACATACACAAGTAAAATAATGGGAGAAGACAAAAGACTGTCAGTGTTGTTTGAAGTACGATGATAGATTCCCTGAGCATTTATTTGTTTTGTTTTGTTTGTAAATAATCAATTTATGAAAATTGTTGGGGGTTTTGGAGTTGTGGGGTAGCAATCTCTTCATCCCTGTCCTTCTTAGAATTTAGATCTGGTGCCACAGCTCAGGTCAATCTTTATTATGGTGTTAAGAGGTGAGTTTCAGAATTTTGATTTCTCTCTCTTGTTTTCAATAGAAGAAAAAATAAGGAAAGTTAAAATTCCCATTGGTTATTGAAAAAAACCCAAACAAACAAACTTGGAAGCTGACCCTGTGGAAGATAAGAGCATGGAGGTTGCCTTGGAAATGAGAAACAAGAGCTTCTCTCTTTAGCATGGGCTCCATAATTTGAATATGGGAAGGGATAAAAAAAAGAGTTCATTGGAAATTGGAGGAGGGGGTAGGTGGCAGTCACAAAGAGTGCAGGAGTTTCAAAATAGTGCATGTGATGAGAACAGGCTGTTTTTACTTAGATAATATGTTTATTTGAGGTGGTTTATTCTAAGCTTATTTGGGATATGAATTGATGGGCCTTGTGAGAGGAAGTCTGTGCTAAAACCAGGAGTATAGTCAGAGTGTAAACCTCAACCTCATCATGTGTAAAATGCTAGTAACAAAAATACCTATCTCTCTATATTGATTGGAGAATGAAATGATGTAATATGTGTAAAATCCCTAATACAATGCCTGGCACAGTTATGAACTTCCTATTGTCTGTTATAATCACCGCGTTATGAAAGACCCATCTGCAACCCATAATCTAAAGCTTAGGATTACCACCGCTCAACTGCTCAGTTAGATTACTCTTCATTTACAATAAAATTTATTGGTTAATTTTTTGTGTTCGAATAAGTTACCATATATTAAAAGGAAATGGAATCACCTGAAGAAATCATGGATTTGGTAATTGTGTTATTTTCCTTGGAAACGTGTTTTACTCAGAGAAAACAGCAACAACAAAAGACAACAAAGGAAAGAAATCATAAGCCACACACCAAAGACTCAAATGAGAATATCTGAGTTCAACTTTAAGGAGTCATCCTGAGTTATTTCATTTAAGCAACTTATTGTTTTCTCTTTCCCCTAAACATCTGAACTTTACATTGGGTTTAAATATGAATCAATGGAAGATGCACAGAATATTAGTTTCATCTTTCACCAAACTTTCTCATTTAACAGTGTTTTCAAAGAGTCATTTCTAAAATTACATTTTTAAGGCAATTTTCCCACTTGTATTATGTTTTTGAAGTTCATTGTTCTTGGGAGGTGAAAGATTCCAAATGCTATAAAGCAAAATGTCACACGGCAAGTTGTAGGCAAGGGTAATAAACTTGACTTTTTCTTGTAGTGCATTTCAATTAGGTACTTTGGTACCTGGGGCATAAGCATTACTGCATTTCCTTTGGCCAGTGAATTGTACAACTGTTGAATGGTGTGCATATGAGTATCAATTAATGATACCAATAAACAAATACAAAAGTATAGTCTCCAAGAAAGCAAAATATGTGCATGATTAATTTTTTAACTTAAATTCTGGCAGTGTTCTAAAAAAATCTAAGATATTTCATTTTCCCCATGTAATTCCTCCCACCTTCATTATGTGAATTAAATCTGCTTTATTCTGCTGTTAATACAGGCTAAAACAGGAAACTTACTGTGAAGTGCTTGTATTAGCAAAGTCATCAACTGTCATAAAAAAAAGGTTGATAAAAATAAATGGTGGTTTATTAGTAATGTTTACTTATTTAGTGTCAATTTTGCTTTCAGACCAAAATATATCTAATTGCCACAGGGCGGAATAATCCATTAGTACGAAATCAGGTCACGAGAAAGGATCTACGGTGCCTGCAAGACTTCCCAGTGGAATGATCGCTTAATGACAATCAGTGATACTTTGGACAAAGAACACGAATTCACTGATAAAAACCAAGTTATATAGAAACTAACTTGTAAAGTACAAAAGTCAATGAGCAAAGCAGCTTTAATAGAAAAAGAAAAAAAAAGTGTTCATCTTATGATTTACATGAGGGATTAATAATAAAAAATCTCTTTCCAAAAGATGAGGCATCTGATGTAATTTTGTTTGTCAGGATTACAAGATAAAATACACAATGAAAATTCATTTAAAAATTTGCTTACATAAGGTGGTTCACAATCATGTAATATTTTCCAATCCATATAATTGTAACATCGGAAATATAAAGCTTACCAGTCTCAAATATTAAAATTACAGAAGATTCAGGAGCCTACTATGTACTTGTCTAATAAATTATAGAAGAAAAACTCCTAAAGTTGCAGAAACTTTAGAAAAAAATACTTAACTGTATGCATATGAAAATACTGACTCATTTCTTTGGCTTAGCCAAATGAGAAAATCATACTCTGTACATATACAGAGGGGCCAAAATTCTCCATGACTTCATTTTGCTTTTAGATGTAATATACACATTCTTATCAAGACTCTCCAAACCTCAATCTACACATCAGAGAATTTGACTCATGATAAATTTAATGGGCTAGATTAATAATCATATAGCACTTTCTCAGTTTTTAAAGCACTTTTACCACTCATACACTTTCATTGCATCTTTAAAACAACTTTAACAAATAGCTGGCATTAGCATTAACATCAGCATCATTTAAATAACAGAGAGAACTGAACTTTGTAGACTTCAGTGACTCATACAAGTCCATGAAACTAGCAAGAGTGAGAACTTTGCACATGCAAGTTTCATGTTGCTGCTGAATGCTAGAAACATACATTCAGACATATATGCACAGATAATTAAATAAAATGTATGAAATTCTGATCTGAGCTCCTTTTTGCTTTTTCTGAGCCTTCTTTTAGAATGTTGTTGCATTGATATACATGGGCATTTTAGAATGCTTGATTTTTATACTAAATTAATTTCTTTTTTTGTAAAACTTTCAATGAATATTGTATGAACCTGAGGCGAAGATGCAGAATCAGTTATAAGATTATTTTGCATAACATATTTGCACAATGTAACTAATACTACCCAGAAGGGAAAAGAGTATTAGATAACATGGTGTGCTACTACCTTTCAGTATTTAATTCAGCTTCTGCCTGTTCTCTGTGTCATGTACAACCAGCAAGTCCATCTTTCAAGATTCAAATGCTTCATGCACACTAGCTGAGGGAATGTTACATTCTGTTTTGAAAAAAAGTACAGTGGGTTTCACATGCCACTTCTTAATTGCCTGTCTAAGAAAAGATTCCATTGGAAAAAAGAGAGGATAAATTTAAAATTGAATAGCTGGAGAATACTTAGGTATGTAGGAGATACTGAATAGAAACACCTTTTTAAAAATATAAATATGCTTAATTGTATTAACCATGAGTTTTTATGAAAAGAGAAGAAAAAGCTTATCAATTTTTGGCATCTAGAGAAAAAAAATTACCTTGGGGTAAATTCTGCTTTTCTTATACAAAATAGTGGGGCTGAAGGAAGTATGTAGGAGGTAGGTTTTCCTGTATGAGCCAGACCATCACTAATTCTTTCTTTTCTCTGCCTAAAAAATTTATGCTCATTACTTGGATGTCTCTACTGTCATTACTAACAGAAGGAGAGACAGAGTAGTTGAATGACTGTATGCCTAACCTAAGTTCTCACACTACCCCTACTTTTCCATCATAGAGTTTACTTAACCCAATTTCTATCACGGAATTAATTGTTAATTTACCTATTTCCAGCTGGGATGTATGTCCAACTGCTTTAGCTCCAGTAAAGAAGGCACTCAAATATCTGTTCAATGAAAGTTGTGAATTACCATAATGGATACTTACAAAATATCTGCTTTCTACTGTTTTTTTTTTCTTTTTAATTGAAATTTCCATTTAACTTTTAATTCTCTTTTCTCAATCACCATCACCACCACTGATTGAGTTCTCCCTGTCTTACTCATCTCTTTATTCCGGCCCGTGGTCATTGCTTCTAAGTGTGCGATGACTGGCCATTCCTCACATTCTTTGGACAGACTCTAAATATTCCTTATGAGTCCTTAAATGGAGTGTTTTAAAATTCCCAGTTTGTCCTCTTCAACAGTGAGGTTATTATTATTATTTTTATCCTGAATTGTATAAATCCTAGCCTGACTCAGCACCTGCTGCCTCAGTACAGACTTGGTCTTAAAATACTCCCCGATATCATCAACACAGCCAAGAATATTGTTTAAAGTCCGTCCACACCCCTACAACATAGTCTAGAAGGATCTTAGCTTCTAATTCCCATTTAGCACATTCCACACCATTGAGTGAAATCTAAGCCTGTAGTAAATTGTGCACAAAGGAGCCTTAAAGATGTGATGATTTCAATTCATGCACTTTCTCAGTTGTTATCCTCCCCTCACAATCAGGGGTATAGTTCTCTGAACTAATAATGGTAATGCCTTTATTTTCCATGATTTGGAAACCTGGTCAACCATGTTGAACTGCATTGACTCTCTAATTCGGGTGGAAATTTCATTCCTTACCAGCTTGGTGATGTGGCCTCATAGTCAGTGAGATTGTCAAGATGAGCATTATCTTTTTATTGGGAGAAAGAGAAAAAAAAAAGCACTTCCACTTTCCTTAACTTCATCCAGCACACACTATGGAGAGAGTGACCTTGAAGCTGCTGCTAACCAGAAAAGTATTTGGAAGAATATCCATGCTTGGAAGTCTGGAAGTTTGGTTAAACACACCATTATTTAGTATTAACACTAGCCCCAGGTATTAGTCTCCCACTGAATGCCACTGACACTCTATGTGCAATAACTCTTTTAATGTAATCCTTTAAAACAAGCCTAAGAGAAAACATTATGAAGATTGGAGAAATTAAGTTTCTGGAGCCCACACAGATAGAAAATATCAGTTTCAAGAGAGCTGGGATTAGAATCTGTGTCTGAATTATTCCGAAGCTTGTGCCTCTTGTTACTTCACACCAGTGTCTCACACGCAATAGCAGTTATATCTATAAATGCAAACAAATTCCACACAACTGATTTAATAAGCATGGATAAATATCACTGCTACTTAATCCTATATATATCAGGATACTTTAAACTAGGTTTCACTTTGTGGATCTCTAGGATCAGGGTAAGACTGTTGTCAGGAGAATTGCAAAGAACTATGGATGAGAAGTACTGTGTTGGGAGCCGGGCAGGTGGTACAGTCCTGAAGGTTCATTATAACAAGAATCCCTAGCATTTCTGGGGCACTTTCTGTGTCAAACACCACCATAAATGCTTCTTATGCACCCTTGCAATCAGTTTGTAGTGCAACCCTATGACATGCCAATCCATTCATTCACTCATTCCTCCATTGTAAAAAATACTGAGTACCTACTCTGTTCCAGGTACTCCTCTGTGTCAGGGAAACAGTCGTGAACAAATAGAGAGGGGTCTGCTTACCTTCCAGGTGGAAGACACAGAAAATAACCAAGTAGACGAATAAGTCAATCAGATCATTGAAAATAGTGATATGGGCTCTGAGAGAAATTAAACAAGGTCATGGGCCTTAAAACTATAACTGTGAGGGAACTATTTATATAAACGGTCTAAAAAGGACTTCTTTGTGGTGACATCTGAGCTGAAGTCAGAATGTTATAAGGAGTCAGTGACAAGAAGAAGAGAGTAGAGGGTTTCAAGCACAAAGCCATATGAGGAGAATGAGGTTAGTGTGCTAGAAAACAGGAGGAGAGCCAGTGCAGTTCGAACTGGGTCTGGGAAGGAAAGAGGGGCACCAGGGCCAGATCATTGTGCAGTCTTATAGAACTGGATGAGGATCTGGGGTTTATTCTGAGTAAATGGGAAATTATCACAGTCCTGTGAAGGTAAGCGATGTGATCTCATTTGCCATCTCAAAAGATCATTCTGGCTGCTCAGCAGTGCCCAGTGCTGGAAGTGGGAGAGAGAGGGGACAGCACAGATGAAAGCATGGAAAGGGGCCACAAAAGCTTGGATACCTGTGAGAAGGTGTTGACTTGTTTTAAGGCAGTACCTTGAAAGTAAGCCCAGATGCTCCTCGACTTGATGATGGGGCTACATACCAATAAACCCATTGTAAAGTTAAAAAAAATCATAAATTGAACCAATTATCTACACTCTTGTTATTCCCACTTTACTGAGGAGGACATTGAAATGCAGAGTGATTTTTCCAAAGTCTCATAGCTAATGGGGTTGGGGAACTGAGATCAGAACCTCATCAGTCTGAGTCCTGAACCCCAGCTCTTTTGCACTGTACTGTTTCCCACTGAGGATCAGGGAGAGCTGTTCCTGCTTTTTGGAGTCACTTTTTGCTGAGAACCCTATGAAACCACACAAAGGAGGGTATGGCCATAGCAGTGGTTTTAGCATCTACCAGAGGACAGATATTAGCAATACATTAGAACATTATCCCCGATTATTGGTTAATAAATTGACCTAAAAAATTTCAACTGTACAGAAATTGTTTTCTCTGATGTATTCCTCTTTCATAGAATTGTCTCTTTATCAGAGATGATTCTGTGGGTAGTCTGATCTTTTAGGTTAGCATACATATCCGTTCTTCAGTTACACTGAACATTTTGATAACTAGAAAGTGGGGCATGTGCTTGTACCACCAGCACAACAGAAAAAGCTGAATAAAGCTGACTCTGAAAAGTCTTAAACATATAGAGAAAAAAATGAATTGACTGAAAAAAACTACCTCTCACCCCATGACCTAACTCTTGTTATTCATACTGATGAAGGCTGATCACCGCCAGATCCATATTCTTCATTTCCCGTGCAGTGGTCCTTCAATTTTCCAGCCTCCAGGTCTTCTGAGTCACACTCTCTTAAACCTCTGTGTCCAGATTTGACTGCATAAAACATTGACCTCTATGGTTCTCTCAACCAGTCTCTCTATCATTCTTCTCAGTGAATGATTCTTTTCTGCAAAAACAGTGCTTTCTCTAAGCCTCCAAGAAACAGTTAATGCTGGTGATTAATTCCCTTTTCCTACACACTCACTTCAAAGACACTCGCCCTTAGTGGGCTCTGTAGTTTATTATCTGTTCTTTTGAAGCTAGCAAAGTTTAGTTTGCTTTAAGATAATAGTTCTCTCTCTTGAATATTAATGAAGAAGCTCAAGTTTGAAACACATTACGGTTAAGTGTCATAAAATGCAATCAAGAATGTATAATATCCCCAACTCTATTCCAACACATTGCTGGAACCAGGAAGTAGTTATTGAGTGCCTACTGTGTGCTAATCTCTGTGAAGTATAAGACATGCATAATAATTCCTCACCTAATTTTTAAAAATCTCATTTAGAGTTAAGAATTAGAATATACATTTTAACTGGTAATTAAATGCATCTTACAGTAAGTGCTAATTGAAAGGTGCAAATAACTGCTTCATCAGGGAGAACTCTTGATGGAGATGAGACCAGATTGGGACTGTCAAGGAGGATGAGGAATAGACAGGTACTACTAACTGTTCCCTCGATCTAATATATCCCTTTTCTATTCAGAAATAGAAATCCCAGATACAGACAGTATTTCTCTTAAAGCTAGGTCATTTGACTATGTTTTGGTTACTGAGAAGTAATGTATGCAACTTTCAGATCGAGTTTTAAAAAATGTTTGTCCTCCACTTCCTCTTTTTCTCCATCCAAAAAGCTGGAATGGAGACATGGTGCTAATAAGATGGTTTGACCATGCAGAATGGACCATGCTCTAGGAGGTGATGGAGCAGGTAGATGGGAGTAACCCAGGCCCCTGAATGAATGATCTCACAGAACTGCAACTTCCTGAACCACCCACTTATCCCCAGATTGCTACAGGAGAGATAAATAAAGCTACTATAATGTTAGAGCCAAGACATTTGTATGCCTCTGGTTTATACTGACATGGGCTGTAGTATATCAAATAAAGGGATGTGTCAATGGGGCATTCAGCTAATGCCAACTTGTTTGCATTTAGGTAAGTAAGGGGGAAGAGTTAAGTAGAGTGAATTGATGTCAGGAATTAGGAATACTCTAGCTGAGATACAAACTCAATAACCTAAAAAGCTATTAAATAAGGAATATGAATTGGCCAGAGGACCTATGGGCTTTTATTCTGAAAGAAGAGAGATCAAGAGGGAGAATAGAGAGAAGGAGGAGGAGAAGGTAGTGGTGAAGAACTGTTTAGAAAACCAGTGTGTGCAACTGATTTTGTTTATGGTCTGAGTTTGCAGTAGTAAAACTACCAGATTACGGACCAAATATTAGATGATAAAAGTCATTCTAACCTGGCAGTTCTCCAAGGTGACTGCTACTATTTGACTCTCTTCTATGTAGTGTGTTCAAGTTGTGGGTAAAAAGGAGTTCTTAAAAGCAGAAACACCTCGTTCTTGCTTGGTTTGGGCAGCAGGATAATGACTAAGAGCTCAGGGGAAATGATGGGGAATGAGCTTGCAAAGAGATTTAAATGTCAAGAAAGAGACTTGAGCTTCTATAAAAAATGGGAAGCTCTGGAACAGTTTCTTGATTTGGGACTGGAAGAATCAGAGCAATCTCTTAGAGTGGTTTATTAATCTAACGGATCTTTACTGAAGTTTTACTACATGGCAAGCATGTTGAGATTAATCTGATTGTGGTCACACAGAATGGACAGAAACTTTTCCAATGAAATCATCCTCATGTCAGAAGAGAGTGAATGGGTAACCATGAATTATGAAGCTTTAGTAACTGAAAAATTTAAATAAAAAAAAAGTTTAAGAAGTAGTCATGTGTATTTTAACTTAAAATATTGTTTTCAGTAGCTTACAATTGAATACAACTCATGCTCCAAGAAGATGTGTAATTTTTTTACAGTGTCCAGTCCCTGTTTGGTACAGTGCTTGTGTCCTGAGTCACCATGAGGCCAGCTTCTATGTTAGCGGCAAGCTGGAAGTGCAGACAAGGCTTTGGTTAAGAAAATATGAGGGCTCTAAATATGCAGAGACCACTCTGTCTGTGTGGCTCCCAGCCTTATTTTCACGCTGCCTATTCTATGTGCCTTTACTGTGCTCTCAACAACTGTTGGGTTATCAAAATCCCTTAAATAGAAAAAATTAGACCATGGCTCCTGCTTATTTCCTGGTTAGGTTAGTTGTCCTGGTAGGCTATTTGGGGAAAGAGACATTTAGATGGTCTAGTGGGTTGAAATGTTTCCCCCAAATTCAAGTCTGTCTAGAACCTCAGAATGCAACTTTATTTGGAAATAGGATTTTTGTAAATGTAATTAGTTAATATGAGGTCATTTCATCTACTGGATTAGATGGGTCCTAAATCCAATGACTAGCATCTTTATAAGAAGAGGAAAGGGAACACAGAGTGACACACAGACACAGAGGAGACAGAGGCATAGAGAAGGAGATGTGAAGATGGTGGCAGAGACTGTAGTGATGCTGCCACAAGTCCAGAGTGCTAGCGACTGCTGGGATCCACCAGAAGTTAGGAGAAGGCAAGCAAAGTTTCTTTCCTGGAGCCTTCAGAGGGAATACGGTCCTGCCCACATCTTGATTTCAGACTTCTAGCCTCCAGAACTGTGTGAGAGAATGCGTTTCTGCTGTTTTATGCCACCCGGTTAGTGGCAATTTGTTTCAGCAGGCCTAGGAAACCAATACAGATAAGGAGAAACAGGGAGTGGCCTGGTTCCTCCCAATAAGCATCAGAGTCCTAAGCAAAAGGCACTTCTGCTGTGAGGCTGTGAGGGCTCAGACCTTACAGCAGAAACAAAAATAAATTAATAATAATTACAGCTAACCTCAAATACATTTTTAATTAAACAAAATAAATAAAATATGATTGGCATTAGATCTGTAAAGGTGGAAGAAGCAAAAACATAATGGACAGGGAGCTGGATGGAGAATTCTGAGAGTATTAAATCGTTACAAAAGATTTAAAGCCTCCTTCTCTGAGAGAGAATTCAGATGAAGCCTGCTGCAGAACAAGGGAGATAGGCTCATTCTTGGCTGGGAGGTTCAAGTGGGCCTCTGAGAACTGTACACTTGGTGGGTTACTTTAGCTTTGTTTTAAACCAATCTTAAACAGTAAGACATTTTAGAGAGTTCAGGCAGACACCATTTTTTAAGGCACTCATGTCTATTAAAAAATAAATGGCAAAACAATATTTTTAAAAGTAGGGGTTGCTTTTTAGTATTTGATTGAATAGGCCATAAGTGTTTGTACAATTGTAGTTGAAGATAATATCACGCTTCGAAATATGAAGTTTTAAAGAATGTTAGCTCCAGGTTAAATAATCCTGCTGTGGGCATCTGACTTCACCATCCCCCACTGCCACCCCTCCCCCCACCAACCCCGTTAATGACCCTTCTCCCTAAGCAAAGTTAAAGTCAGAATCAGGGTGTTGTCTCTCTTTGTGCTCACTTCTGTCCTTATTTTAACCATTCTCCCAAATGAAACTTGCCTACTATTAATATGTATACAACTGGCTCCTTTTATCTGGGTCGCCTCACAGAACTGGATCTTCAGTTGGCAGTTAGAGGTCAAACCACGGTGACCTTAAATATAGATTTTTGTTTTTTTAATGGCTCAACTTGATCAAACACCAAAAAGTTTGTCTTGGTGCCAAAAAGGGACAGCAATATTTTCCCAGGACGAAAATGTATTTTTAGCCAACAACTGAATGGAAACCTGCATTAGCAGATAAAGTGCTAATCATCTCAACTCTAGGACAGCTGTTTTTGTCAAAGACAAATTCCTGAATAAACGGAGTTCAGTGATGTACTCACAAATAGTCTATTCATATGAGAAAACCAATCACAAGAGATCCTTCGGGAAAATTGGCAGTGTCTGGCTAAGCAAGCTCCCGGGCCTCTGCCTACCTGCAAAATGAATCATTTGTTATCCCCCGGAGAAGGTCCAATCTTCAGCTCAGGGCAAGGGTCAATAGCAGGGCCATGTGACGAGGCCCACGTTTATGGCTATGTGCACTCTCTACCTGGTCTATGAATAAAAAGACAGAGCTACCTCAGCATTATCATTCTCCTGACCTTCATGAGTGGAGCAGTCCCAGCAGGGGAAAAAAACAGTGGGCGAAGAAAGGGGAAAATTAAAATGTTAAAAACTATATTATAGCTTGTTTGTGACCTTTAAGAAAAAATCAGACTTGAGAACGTTAGGTTGGAGTGGATACAACAAAGTCTGACAGATGTAAAGTCATAGATTTTTTTTTTTTTCCCTGAGTGGCTTTCTACCAAAATCTTAAACAATAAGCAGACTCTGCATGTTTCTTGCTGGCCGACAGACAAAAGAAAATGCAGAATTTTGATCGGTGCTTAACTGTTGTGAGAAATTCGACTTGAATTTCAGAGCATTCCTCTCTTCTGTAAGCTATTTGCAGGGTTTGTCAAAGAGTCAGTTCCTTTTAATAAGGCAATGAAAATGCTGCAGCTCAAAAGTTATGCAATATTCTTTTTCCTTAAACTTCCACATTAGATGGTTTGCTAAGTGAATCCAGCATGACAAGCAACCATTTGAAGCCTATGGAGTTATCATAAGAGTACTTAAAGAGAACCCATGTTAGAAATGATGGCAACTGTCAACATATTCTAACTATGTAAAGCATTCACTTTTAAAAACAAAATATGATTGTTGTTAGAGCAGTGTGCCAAACCCTGAAGACATGCTCCTGCTATGTACAGGATGAAAGGATTTTATTGTCCCTAACAGAAGGAGCCCTTAGATTTCCTAGGTGTCTTCATCCTTGACAAAAAACAAACAAGCAAACAAACAAATCCACCCAGGATTTTATAGCAATTAAGTATGTCTTCTACTCTGCACAAAATGATCTTTCTTCTTGGTGGAGGGAGAAAAATAGAGTTTTTTTCACTTTCTTTGACATCTTTGGGTAATCACTGTTCAACTCATGCTGCTTAATTTAACTCTTAAACATTTCATTGTCTCTTTTTACTCACTAAAGGGTGCTTTATTAGATTACTGATATTTTTAAGCAGACATTTACATTCTACCTTTTTTTACAGATTTGGTCATCACAAACAAACCTATTTAACCTCTGGGCTTAAACGCTGGGTAAAGGTAATTTTAGAATAATATTTTTGAATGATGTACTGACTGCACGTGAGAAACATCATTAAAGGTCAGTTAAAATTAATATGGAGATTACCAAGTGTCACAAGTTATTTTGCAGAAGCTGCAGAATATGTTTGCAATCTGATTTTGTGGAATGTCTATTACAAATGAGAAAAAACCTCAGTGGTTTTTGCAGAATCCCATTTTCTTAATAGGAAATTGATGAATGACAGCATCTGGCAGGAAGAAAAAAGCATATGGTCTAACTAACTGTTTCTATAGAGGTTAAAAACTGCTTTGGAATTTCTCTGGTTGCCATTATGATTGACAGACCATCAAATAAATCATTCACTTTTCTTCCCCCCTCAAATGGTCCCATGTACTGACAAAGACACAAGGGGGAAATCAATGGTGTGGGGCATGAGAAATTAGACATGCAATGCCCATTAACATAAATGGATTTTTTTTGCACCTAATTCCCTGTACACCATGCAAAAATCTACCCGCAGGACATGGAGCATGCATGTTTTCTTGTTCTTTCTATTTATAATTTTTAATTATTAATTTCCTATATAATTGGTTTCTTTAGAGAATGAAATGCCTAGTAGGTTATCTAAAACACTGTTTCAGAGTCTTGGGGCTTGATGCTGCAAAAAGACGGGCTGATACTGAAAGATGTTATGGTATGTAATACAAACAATGAAAATTAGGCTGAGAGGTCTTGAGTGAAGTTAGGCTAATTAAACAATTCTCAATGTTTAAATTCTTGCTCCCTTCTCCAGGGTATACTGCCAATCATCTCATCTTGAGGGACTACTCTGCTCTGCCCTCACCTCCAGGCTCAATTAATAAATCTAACCCTCAAATAACTTATCAAATATTTTACCATAAAAACAAAAACTGTTTTGCTGTTTTCAATGCACTTAATTTCTCTCTTTCTCTGTCTCTTCTTTTTTCACAGTCAGCTTAAATACTTATAAAAGAACATTGCTAAAAGGAAGAACCTTGTCTAGTTTAATCACATGTCCTAGAACCTCCCCTTTCTCATTTTTCCAGTCTCAGCCCAGCCTTCATTTGCACACCTCCAGTGTCCAGAAGATTACCACATCATGAAGTAGCTTACTCTGTCACTGGATGGTTCTACTGTGGCAGCTGACCTCCATGATGCCCCCAGATCCTCTCCTTCTGGTCTTCATGCTCTTGTATAGTTGTTTCAACCTCTTGACACCAAATAGGACTTATCTACATAACCAAGAGGATGCTGTAGAAGTGCTGGTGTGTCACATTCGAGACTGAGTCATGAAAGATAGGACAATTCCTGATTTGCTATTTCTTGGATCACTAGTTCTTGAAGTCAGTTCCTGTGGTGTGAGGACACTCAAACAACCCTGTGGAGAGGCCCCTATGTGGGGAGCCAAATGTAGTAAGAAAATGAAGTCTCATTCTAGTAACCATGGAAGCTACGCACTTTGGAAGTAGATCATCCAATCTGTCAAGCCCTCAGATGACTACATCTTTGGCCAACAACTTGACTACAACTTTGTGAGAGACCTCAAGCCACAACCACTTAACTAAGCCATAAATGACTCAGAAACTATGAGATAACAAATGTTTATTGTAGTATTAAGCTAGTAAGCTTGGGATAATTTCTTTTTGTAGCATATATTATATGTAAATTACTAATATAGATTGCATTAAAGCCTTTTTGTTATTCTTAGCACACCATTTAAGACTCAGGAAATCAATGAAATCCTTTTTTTTTTTTATATGATAGCAAATTCCAGATGACTGTAAGTCTTTCTGATTCTTGTCTTCTTTGGGTAAAAGATTCTCAGTCCTTTCAGTTCTTTGGACCTCTGTCCTGCTTTCTTACTCTACAACTTCCGTCTGGGTCAAGCCTTCAGGTATTATCACACTCGATTCTCCTGCACATACACCTGTATTTCTGATTACCTTTCGCTCAGCTCTCCCTGATGGTCTACAAGCACCACAGACACAAAGGAGCAGAATTAAACACCTCATTTGTCATTTTCATCCAAATCTGCTTTCCAAAGTGGTTGGTCTATATTGCATAAGTACACTGCCAGACATGCGAATTTTCAAATCAGAAACCCAGCATTTCTTATGCTCCTCTTTGTAACACAGAATTCTGAACACATCACTTCCTTGCTTAAGATTCCATTGGAACTCCTTATTGCCTTCAGGATAGAATTAATCTAAACTTCCAAGCACAGCAATCAAAGACTTCATAATCTGAGGCCAGTGCCTACTTTTCCAGCCTCTTCTTTTGCTTTCATAACTCACCCCAGTCATATTGAACTATCTGCTAGCTGTTTCGCATTCTAGGGTCTTTGTGCATGCTGTTCTCTATGCTTTGAATACCTTTTTCTCACACTGACTCCCCATCCCCGATCTCTGATACCACCTAAAAGAGAAGCATATTGACTTTTCAAGGCTTACCTTCTACATTATGTTAAGAGAAATAGGCACAGAAATATAAATACTGCATGTTCTCACTCATACACGGGAGCCAAAAGAATTTAGCTCAGAGATGTAAAGAATAGAATTGTGGTTACTAGAGGCTGAGAAAAGTAGGGGGTTGGGGGGATAGGAACAGGTTGGTTAACAAATACAAAATTATAGTTAGATAGGAAATATAAGTTCTAGAGGTCTGCAGTAGTGCTAGGTGTCAATAACAGTAATATATATTTTCAAATGGCTAGAAGAGAGGAGCTCAAATGCTCTTATCATAAAGAAATGATCTATTTTTGCAGTGAATATGCTAATGACCTTGATTTGATCATCACACACTGCATACATGTATTGAAATATAACTCTGTACCCCATAAACATGTAAAATTATTATGTACCAATTAAAAAATAATTTTTAAAAATTTGTCTTCTAAGTAAGGCCTTCTCTACTTGCCTCTCTCCTGCATCATTCTCTCTGTATAACTCTTTAGAGCTCTTATCTTGTTTTATATTGTGTTTGTTCATGCAGGTAGACTCTACTAATCTGATTTTCTAGAGAGTGTTTTTCTTATGCATATTTAGATTTATTCAATTATGCAGCTCTTCAGAAATATTTATTGAGTACTTTTTCTACTGCATGCTAGTGACTATAAGTGCTGGGGACATAGCACTTAACAAGACAGACAAAACTTCCTCAAGAGCTCATACCTAGTGAAAGACACAGACAGCAGAAAAATATGCTCGTGAATATATAGTATGTCAGATGGTCATAAGTGCCTGCCAAGAAAACAGCAAGAAAATGAGTTTAGGGGCTCTGCATGTCAGTGTAGGTGAGGTACTATAATTTTATATATGGTGATCAGGGAAGGCCTCTCTGCTAAGGTGACTTTTGAACAGGTACCTGAAAGAAAAGAGAGAAGCAAGTTCTGGATATATAGGACAAGAGCATCCCAAGCAGAGGGAAGAAGTGTGAGGGCCCCGAGGCTGGAAACTCCTTGGCATACTCTCGGAATTGCCAGGAACCCAACGTGGCTGCAGCAGAGTGGGTGAGGGGGAGGAAAGGCTGTGAGGTCAGAAAAGCAACATGGGAGGGATTCTGCAGTGTCTTGTAGCCATGGGAAGGGCTTTAACGTTTAAGCTGTGCAGAACAGAAGTCAAAAGGTTTTGGATAGATTCATCTAGAGAATAGACTATAGGGACAAGGGTGGAATCTTATTACCTTTGATAGCTTTCCTGAGTAACTACCCTTCATATGTGCTCATAAATGTTCATTAGGTAATTATCTATTATTGAGACCATGGAGCCAACATAAACACCATTCTCAGAGTGTATGTTAGTTGGTCTATGTTCCTTTTTAATCGCCATACTTAGAACTAGACCAAGGCAGTCAGGTATAATATGAAAAGCAGAGTGAAGAGAGATGTATATTCCATGATGTTTCAATTGGTGAATCCCATACATTTTTTTTCCTTTGGCAGAGAAAGACACCATTGATTCCTGTGTATTATGGTTAACGCATACGCCTTCTCTGTAATTCTATACTGGGGCAGTTGGTGGGGACAGGAGGGATCCAAGTACAGAAAATAATATTTACCTTTGCCAAGTTTATTTTATTAAGCAATTTAATCAGATATTGAGTCTATACAATATTCTAGTTCTGCTCAATAAATACTAGTGACCATTTGATATAAATCAGTTCTTTCCTATAGGCACCAGATAATTTCAGGGCTTCATAACCTTATTTTATTTTTGTTTCCTATATTGCTGAATTTTTAAACATTTTTTTTTTGAGTTGTAAAACAAATAGTTTACTTACATGTTTTATGATTTACATGGCTGGTCTCACATTCTTTAGACCATCTATTTTACATTCAAAGCAGTTAAAATTTTCCTCTCTGAGACACAAGGATGCTGAATTGGGGTAACAGACACTGTCCATACTCTACCCATTTCTCTTCCCTTTACCATTTTCCTGCACAAAGCATCAGATTATTCTTTCACTACCCAGAGTCAGTACTTATATCTCTTGCAAAAAGTTTCTGAGAATTCATATCCCTTCCTCACCCCTCAACCACACTGGCTGTTTTAACTCTGAACCACCCTGTGCCACCAACAGAGACAGCTCTGAGTGTGATCTACACTGTCTGCAGAGACCCCCTGTGGGATTCAGCCAAAGTATTCTGAGTTACTTTGCTTGATGTCTTACCTGTGCTTGACTTCCTTCCCTCCCTAGCTCTATTTTCCTACTTCCCAACTCATTTTATGGAAATATATTCCAAGCCGATGAGTGTGTGATAGAGACATATGCCTTTACCCTCCCTTCCTCTATGTTCTTCTGATTGACTTATTATACAGATTTACCATATTAACATTCCTTTTGGTAAGGCCATATTTTAATTCATCTTGCATACTGTTCTTATTTCTCTATTTAGTCTTCAAAAATCCTAAAGAAAACTCACTCTATCTGCCATTCTAGTTACTCTAAGAAAGAATTAGTTTGATATTGCAAGCACTTAGTGAAACAATGGTGAACTTAGTTATTTTCACTACTTCCTCCAAGTGTACAAAGCATCTTCCTAGAATGTTGGACATCAAGCCCAGTGCTGTGTAAGTAGCATACAGAAATTCTATCTCTGAAAGCCAGAGTTACATTTTTTACCTACTCATGTCTTTGATGTTGTTCTTTTCTCTGTGATCCCTATTCTCTTAAGATTTCAGTAACGACAAGATGTCAGATGGAGCATCAAGAGACATGTGCCCTTGCCCTGACTCGGACACACCCAAAGTGTGTAAACCTAGACAAAAGGCACAACTCCACTAGGTCCCAATTCTGTTATACAAAACACAAAAGAGTAGGCCAGATGCCCAAACGTTCATGAGTAAGTGGATGCTTAGGTACTGATTTCACCTGGTGGAAAACTATTCAGATATAATTTTTGTTGTTATGTATTCCCAGTCTATTTCCAAATATACTTAAAACTATGAAAACCAGAGCTATGAATAATAAAGAACATGGAAATGTTCATAATATAGGCAGAACAAAACTGTACATATATTTTGATTATAATTACACAATATTGTTTAATCACTTAGACTGGAAAGCAACATGAAACTGAAAATAGATGCTTAGAGCAGTAGGATAGTGAGTCATTTCTTTACTTTTAATAAGTTTCAGTATAGTTCTTGGAATGTTTTTATATAACAAACAATATATCAATATATTCTTTATTGTAAAAAAAATTAAAAAGTTACTCTTCATCTGCCTATTCCTACTCCTTCGGGTAATAGGTAACTACTACCTTAATCTTAGTGTGTATCTTTCTAAGCTATTTTCTATATTGCTGTATGCGTGCAAATGCATATGGATAAAGAGAGGTGTGCTGATATTATTGCTGTTGCTTTTGTTAAATTTTGTGAATATTTGTTAATTTGGTTTAATTTTTGTTAAATTGCATACTCACATTCTTTGCACTATTTTTCTATTAATTTGTTTTTTTCTTACTGAAACTAATTTGTGAATCATGGACATTAATGTTTTGTCTATTACATATTTTGCCAATATCTTCAGTGTGTTTCTCATTTTAATATTTTTTATATATTATATTAACATCATATTATATGCATCATATAATATAACCTGTATAATGTTATTACATCATATATAAGTTTAAAAATCTATATAGCCAGAGTTCTGTCAGTGAAAATGGTAAAGCAGGAAGCTCCAAGGGCCCATCTCTTCACAGAAACATAAAATAATAAAGCAAAACTGTCAGAATCAAATTCGTTAGTACTCCGGAAAATAGCCAAAGGTGTACAGTGACCAAGCAAATGCTGAATCAAGAAGAAAGACAAATAAAAATGGTAAGAAAGCTTTGTGAAATTTTTCTTTGCTCTTGCCCCACTCCCTTCTTCAGCTTGGAGAATGATAACCCTAACCCTAACTATAATCCTAACCCAGTGTGGGACCCTAGTCCCTGGATGCAGAGGGAACAGAGCAGACCTTACTCTTAATGAATTGTATTTGTTCTAAACTGTCTGGGTACCTAACTCAGAACTCATTCAGGGTGCAAAAGCAGCAGTCATTCCTTAAAAATATTGTAAGTCAAATGAACAACCCATAGCTCCCTGCTGCAAAAGATTATGGGTGAGGTATAAAATCAAGGACTAAAAGGCCTGAGAGTAAAATCTAGGGAGGGAGTGTCTTTAAGGTAGTAAAGTATTTAAGATCTACTGTGTATACTTCAAAACTTAGAAAGCCATGCACATGCAGAGGGCTGATGCATGCTCAGAAAAGACTTGACAAAACCCTAAGTTCTCACCTCTGCCTGATCTCTAGGCTCAATCCAAGCAGAAAGTAAAGGCTAAGGCAGAGTTGTGAAGGACCTGGCTAAGCACTGAGGGAATGTCCCAGCACAAAGCCAACCCGCAAATACTAGGAAAGGTTTTATTCTCTCTTTTGCTTCTTTTTCCTCTCTCTCTCTCTCTCTCTCTCTCTCTCTCTCTCTCTCTCTCTCTCTCTCTCTCTCCCCCCTCCCTCTCCCTCTCTCCCTCTCTCACCTTCTAACCTCCAAGGGAATCTCTGTCAAATCCTACCTGACAAGATAAAGGAACAAAGATTTCAGACAAGGAATACAGACTTTACAAAATATTTTAGAAAAATTCACTAAACAAACTAACAGCTGCAGTCTACAGTTGTGAAAACAAAAACAAACCTTGAAAAGTGGAAAAAATTCTGATTTCCAGAGTTAACACTTTATAATATTCAAAATGTCTAATTTTCAAGAAGGTTTGACTAATTAACATAAGAAATTAATAGAAACTGTGCCTGAGGAAGCACAGACATTAGGCTTAATAGACAAAAATTTTAAATTAACTGTCTTAAGTATGCTCAACAAAGTCAGGAAAAGCATGCACAAAGAGTCAAAAAGAAAAGAACAACAAAATAGGAGAATGATTTATGAACAAATAAAGAAGAGAATACCAATAAAGAGATAAAAATTATAAAATGGAACCAAACAGAAATTTGAGAGCTCAAAAGCACAAGAACCAAAATGAAAAATTTAGTAGAGGCTTTTAATAGCAGATGTGAGTAAGCAGAAGAAAGGATCCGTGAATGTGAAGGGAGGTCAAATGAAATTATTCAGTTGTAGGAGCAAAATAAATGAACAAATATGAACAAAGTCTAAGAGACTTATGGAATATCATTAAGTGTACTGACATATGTACAATGTGAATTTCAGAAGAAAAAAAGAAAGATAAAAAAAAATCTTTGAGGAAATAAAGGCCAAAAACTTCCCAAATTTAATAAAAGATGTAAATCTATACATTTAAGACGCTCAATAAAGTATAAGAAGAATACATGCAAAGAGATCTTCACCAGGACACGTGGTGGTCAAGTTATCAAAAGCCAAGGACAAAGAAAAAATTTTGAAAGCAGCAAGAGAGAAGTGGACCATCATGCACAATAAAATTAATAGTGGACATCTCATCAGAAACCATGGAGGTCAGAAGGGAACAGGATGATATTTTCAAAGTGATAAAATACAATAAAAAACATGTCAACCAAGAATACTATACCCAGCAAAACTGTCTTTCATAAAATGAGAAGAAATGAAGACATTCTCAGCTGTGGAACAAAAGTAGAGGGAGTATCATTATTAGTGTACGTGCCCTACAAGAAATGCTAAAGGGATTCCTTCATGATGAAATGAAAAACCACTTAACAGTGACTTGAAGCCATATGAAGAAATAAGAAACTCTGGTAAGATAACTACATAGAAACCAAACTTTCTGGATATATGACTAGACTACAAGATTATAAAGATATCTTACACATTATGGTTCTAAAAATTTCTCTTCCCAAGTTTAAGTCCATGAATCCTGTGTTAGAGACAAGTTCATTATGATGTTGACTATAAAAAGTGGCAACTTCTAAGCTACTTTTTTATTCTTTATTACTGTGAGTATAACTACTTTTGAATGTATGGCGTAGCTGAAAATTTTAATAAACTGAATCCAATGTACACATTGTAAATATTCACTTTCTTAAAAATAATAAAAATAATATGGAAAAATATATGCCAAATTTATCAGTTTTTCTTTAATAGCTTCTATATTTTGTGTAAGGTAGCCTTTCTTATTCCAAAATTATAAAAATATTATTCTAAATTTTCTTCTAATATGTTCACGTTTTTATATTTTTAAGTTCAATTTTCTTAATCCATTTGATTTTACTTCATGAGAATGAGCAAATATTTTTTTCCTAATATTATAGCTGTTTATCCAATGCTATTTATTGAAGAGTTCACCAGTCCCCCTTCCTGTAAGTTGAAATGGTTTAAAATGCTATCTTGATCATAATTTAAATTTTCAATATTATACAGATCTATTTCTAAACTCTCTATTCTGTCACTGTTATCTATGTGTCTGTTTTCATTCCAGGCCTATAATGTTTTAACTATTACAGCTTTTACAATATGTTTTGCTATTTTTTATGACAAGTTTCACCATGTCCTTCTTTGATTGTTTTCTATTCTTAAACATTTATTTTTTAAACAAATTTTTAGAATCATTGTCAAGTTCCACTGAAGTATAGTTGGAAATTGATTGGAATTGCATTGAATTTATGAATTCCTATTAACATCAAGTCTTCAATCAATGAACATAATGTCTTTCCATTTATTGAAAAAGTAGTGATGAAGACTACAAGCTTTGTCTCTTTTTTCCTCTGTTATTTTAGGCAATTTACTTAACTACTCTGTGGGGTGAGGATTCAATAATTTAATCCATACAACGCTTGTGGAAAAATGCACATTGTAAACACCTTATTAAACTATTTAAAAATTTTTCCTTTAGAAGAAATTTATGTAATACTTGTTTACAGAAAATAAAACAGGGAGAACAATTGAGTCACTAAACAATTATTGTCTCTACTAAGCACTTAAATGTCAATTTGTGGAATGGTACAGACAGGTCCCCTGTTTTCTAGGCTTTGGTTTCATGCTTTGTGTGAACAACAGGTGTGTTCAGGCATCAGCTAGGTCTGGATTTAAATTGCAGCCCTGCTATGAGTTGTAATAAAGTCACCTAATCCCTTTTCTTCTAATACCTACCTGCAGAGTTTTGGTGAGAATTCAAAATAATAACATAGTGTTCTATGGCACACGCCCTGAGTGAATGACGACAGACACTCACTGTTAAAGTCAGGAATTAGGGATTTTACTTCTCGGCCATCCAGCTGTCTCCCCAGAAAGCCTGTTCAGAGAACAGCTCCCAGCCTTATTAGGGAAGGGTTTATAAAAGCAAAAACCGCATCCTGTTTGGCATACAGGATGTTCTGCAAGAGCAAGCAAGCTGGTTTATGGAAGCCAAAATAAGCAGGTTAAGCCATTTTTATTGGCTCCTCTACCTGTCTTCAGCCAGAGTTTCCTAAATTGGTGAGTCTTCTAAAAAATGGCTGACTAGGTTACTGTGGTTGTGAGTTAAACCTAGGTAAAGAAGCTTTTGGGGTAAGGGTCTTTATCACACCTGGGTGCAAGGGCAGGAAGTGTGGTTACTTGAGGAGGGGTCTGCTTTAGAGAGCAACTCTGTTTCTCATCTACACAGGAAAGAGCTGGCAGTCTGTGGTCTTCTTCCTAACATAGGAACAGGCTTGTGACCACAGAGCTACAGAGTGCAAAAATGCATTTAGCAGTTTTCACAACTGGGACAAAGATGGAGTCAGTCATGTCAGCTTGCAGCACTAGCATAATAATCATATTTATCAAGCACTAAGTCTCTGCCAGGCACTATAAACATGATCCTTTACAGTCCAACAATACATGTATTGTGTGTTGTCAGTGTCCCCATTTTATGGTTGGGGAAACTGAGGCATAGAGTCATTAAATGACAATCTTTGAGTTATAGAACTAGTCAGTACTCTCAATCACTTTTATTTTTCCACAAAATGTAAGTAGCAAAAACAGATGCCGATCAAGTGATAAATCTTTGTTTTTTTGTTGGTTATTGTTGTCATTTCTCTTATTATTGGGGAATGACCTCTATCCTGAAAGAAATTAAATATATTCCAAAAAGCAGTAAAACTGAATGAAGGGGAGACCCTGCTTTATCTCTAGCCATGTTATGCACACCAGATTGCTTTGACTGATTTCATGGCTAAGAAACCAGGAACTGGGTAAATGGCTGAGGTGGGTAATTCCTAAATCAGTGGGCTTACAAGCTCTTGTGCTGTGGTCTGTCTTAAGAGCATATTTATGACTACTGGCAGTAGACACCAGCATTTTTAGACTATAACAGAATCCATTAAAGAGTTTCAAAAACTCAATTGGAAAAAAAAAATTCAACTCTACAATATAGGTTCATTACATAGTTGGGCATTTTTAGTTTCCTGTTGCCATAGTAGCTATACATGAAAGCAAAAATATAAACTAAGACAATAGTGCTATGATTTACCATAAACGTGAGATTTGATTACACTCAGCATTATATCAACTTGCATGATTACTCGTCTTATTAGTGGTCTTAGAGTTATAACCTTGTTAAAAATAAAGCAACAAATGTATCGTATTGACCTCTAACCCCACATAATTTGTTATTTTTGAAAAGGCTCCAGATTAACACTTGGTCATGGTGAAGTTATATTTTTTATATAACAGAGAAAGGCTGTGGGTGCTCAATGCCAAGTATGCAGATGAAGTCAGAGAAATTCATTCAATAATCCAAATGTCATGTTGACAAAAGCTTCAGATATGCAACTACATTTTTTTCATTTTATCTTGACTAAAATATTTTAAATCTAAAAGAAAGAAAAAGAAAAAGAAACCAGCCCATAATTTTTATCTTAATGTTCCATTAAGATATACATTTTACAAAATAAGGGTAATGACTCTAATAGTATTTTTGGCCTGAAAAGTGAAGCACAGTAGAACATTAATGGACACCTTTTACATGTAAACTTGGAATTTGTGACCAGAAAAATCAAAGCTGCAGAAAATGTGAATCTTTTTTTTTTTAGTGTAAGCATATAGATCTTTTGTTTGAAATATTACTCTCTTTTTAAAAGCTAAGAGAATGTGACCAGTATATTATTGCCTCACCAACTTTAAATATCAGAGGCAAATTATATAAAAGTTTTTCTTTTGTCTAGAAGATTAGGCACTTCTAAAAACTAAATATATGTGTCAGGCAACTATAAGCTGAAGCAACCGGAAAGGAATACCGTATTCCAGACAGAGACTGTAGTTTGCCATTGTTCGATCATGTCATTAATTTATAATATTTTAAGTATTTTCTATCCCTTTCTTAATGCACATGGCATCTTATTTCTGGCTTTAACTGTTGACATGTACTGGGCATAAAATCCAAAGAGCTCACGATAGACAGGATGACTCCTAAACATTTTTCCTCAAAGGAGCTTTTAAAATCAGAGCCCATCAGGACACAGAAGGGTTTCAAGACTATTTTTGCCAATATACATTCTTTTCCACATTATTCTAGGTTATATTTCATGTACCATCCAATTCCCTAAAGTGCTTATATCCACTTGGAATTTTTCCAGAATTCCAAATTTCCATCAACCAAAATAATTTAGTAGAGTGTGCTGACATCACTTGCTAGCTCTCCCTGGCCTCTTTCAAGAAAGTGAAAACTAATGAAGAGAAAACTTCTTCCTATCTCCTCACTCTGTCCCTCTGCTTTCTCCTCCCCCACTCCTCCAGGACTTATTCAATCCAAATATTATTAATTTTAGGTATTTGGAGAAAATGTTAGAAATTTCTTTATTTTGAGGACTAATCTAACTAAACACTACTCACCTTATGCTTTTAAAAATTTTATGCAAATTATAGACACATCCTATTAAGTCCTCTTCATGGGCTTTCTAAAGCATATTGAGACAAGTTTATGGTTCAATCGATCTTCTTTCCTACAAGTATGGGGGGTGATGATCCTTCACAGCACTTAGCGTATATTATTTTTCATCAAATATCACCATATTTGGAGATTATGTGCATAGATTTTAGATCATCACAAAGTTTCTCTTTGAATCCTGGATATGCCACCTCTTTGGGTAAATTATTTAATTTCCCTAAGCCTCTGTTTTCGTGTTTGCAAAATAGGGTAAAATATCAACCTCATAAGGCTGTTAAGAAAATTAAATGAAATAGTCTATATGCTGCATTTAGCATCTGGAACATCACTATAAATGTTAGCTATTACTCTTATCATTTCCCAAAATGTCAGGGGAAAAAAATCTTATTAATGTCAACACTTGATCTATAGTTTGGATTTAATATCACTTCAGAAAGCATAGATTTGGTCACGTGAGTAACATGAGAATGTTGTTTCCTGGAAAGCAGGAAACCACATTCATGCCTAATTCTATACTAGAGTTCACCACAAGCAGGCTAAATACAGTCTTTGATAAGATGGTCGCTTGAAATGATAGTTTCTCTTTACATATGGAATAAATTCTCAACTATTTCATATGGCATTCGAGGCCCTTGTTGCTGATACTCTGTAGAGTGCACTGATGCTTGCTTTACCAGCATCTTAGTCCACCTTCACAACTGTATTGCAGCCTGGCCATTTGGCAGGCTTCACTGCACCCATAACTGTAGGGAGAAGGCCTTTATCGGTCTTAGAGAGTGAGTGAAATTTTACCATCCTTAACACAGCTTTGGTTTAAGAAGGGGAGTGTCAGTCAAGACTAAGCCAATAAGAATGGAATTCCCTCGTTACTGGACTGGTTTCACGGATGAGTATGTGATCAAAGTTTTCTAAACCAGAGTGAAGTACATAACTTTGTGTATCATTAAACTAAGAAGAGCATGGAACCTTGTCCCTCTTGACAGCCTTTCTTTGACAAAGAAGGCAGAACAGATGGACAGAAAGAAACCATTTTTTTTTGTTTGTTTGTTTTGTTTTTCTTTTTAAGTTGATATTGTTAAATCACTGGATCAAATGCATTCTTTTGCTTGTTAGTGAATTTGAGCATTAACTGTAGTCAAATGTTTGTGAACTCATATACACACTAATTAGTTTTCTAGAGTTTGCATGTTGGAGAGGCCAGAATCAGAATTAAGGGTCAAAGTTTACAATGGGATAAAATATTCACTCAGTGAGCATATACATACCAAAAGGATTCCAAACCTGGTTGTATTGGTCCATTTAATCCAAAAATTGGTGCAAACTAATGTTTCACATTGTGCAGTCCTCTATAGTTTAACTAAGTCTAGTTTAAAGAACTGAAGGTTTAAGAGAGAGAACTTATTAGAACAACTGCTTTAATTGCCCTCAAGGAAGAATATAGTTTGAACTTCTACTGCCTTCATTCATTAAACAAATATTTGTTCAGTGCCTTTTATGTGCTTTGCTGTGTTGTTCTAGGTGTCTGGATATATTATCATATAAAAAAAATTACACTCTAACATAAACATGATCATCTCAGGGCTGCAGGAAATTCATCCACACTTGAAATGCAGTACACCAAGAGTTAACATAATAACAAAGTATTTTCAAATGTAAATGTAATTCTTTGATCTTTGAACCCTCTTGTTATTTGTCTCAAATAGAAATATCAAATGATAGAGTTATCCATGGAGGGTGGTTCTTCAGTCACATTAACCATAGATTAAGGAAAATTTTAAGTCAAACAGTTAAAGCAAAAGATCAAGATCTATAACTCCATTCTGATTCTTATCTGGGGAAAGTTCTAAGCTGATTGCTGCTGTCACATTTTCCTTTTTTTCCCTAAGATTTCGAAGAAGGGCAAGAAAAATAAAATCAGCATCTTCTCAACTTCTCAAATTCTCTTCCCTCAGAGAATTTATTATCTAGACCTTCTGAAAATCAATCTCAAAGTTACAAGGAAAGGATTAATAAATGAAAAATTCAGGACATAATTAAATCTTACATGGAGTAAGGGGAATTGAAGAGGAAACATATTTAAAACTTTAAATATAAGTTTTGGAGATTTTTTTTTTTTTTTGAAAAAATGTTCCTGAGAAAAATTCCATTGAAGTCTCAGAAACAGTACTTCATTCCCAACTGTTTTTTTTTTTTTTGTCCCCCTCTGCTAGCTTATAACAGGAATGCTAGGCTTTTATTTTGAATGATTTTGATTGCAAAGCAGCCTTTAATTTAATCATTTTCTCTGGAAAGTTGCCACTCACTTAACAAGGGTCAAAGTGCCATAGGAGAAAACAGAAGGCAGATCTAGCCAGAAAATAGATGCCACTCACAGAACGAAATTGAGTTTCATATGCACAGATTTAAAATAAAACCACATTGGTGTCTCTCAAACCTAAATTTGTGGAAACAATCTCCTTCTAGTAAAAGCTCAGGGTCTAGTATTCTTTTGATGCTGATGTCCAAGATGTTGTAGATTCATTGGTCATACTTAAACAGTATTCCCCACATGCAGAAATTATCAAATTTAATATCATATACTCACGCCTAAGTGCACAATTTCTTCTGGGGAATTTCATCCACATTGTCATGAATTAATTCTTAGGGGAATGGGTTTGAAATTTAACATAAAAGAATTGAGAGAGAATGCAAAATCACAACGTTAGTGAAGTGGAAGAGAAATGAGTATTCTCAGAAGCAGCGCAGAATAGCTCTAACTGGAGTACAATTTTTGGAGAACGAATCTTCAATATACATCACAAAACTTAAAAATGAACCATCTTTGACTTAACAATCTCATTTTTATGAATTTATCCTAAAGAAAGAAATTGGAAAAGTGTCCAGACACGTATGGATTTCCATCCAATGAAATACCACACAGCAGTAAAGATGAATCAACTATTGCTACATGCATGATCATGGATGAATATCAGACATACCACTCAGAGAAAGAAGCAAGATATAAAAGAACATGCACGGTGTGATCCATTTTTTTCTAAAATTCAAAAGCAAGCTAAACCAAACAGTATGTTATTCATGGATAACTAGATGGCAAAATTATAAATAAAAGCAAAGGATCATTAAAAAAATGAGGATAGTCATTAAATATCTTAGGAGGAGGGATATTCAAGAAGAAACATCTATACAGTCAAGACTTGACATACAAATGTGAAACCTAGCTAATTTCTTGAACCTTTGATTCCTCTTTTATAAATGAAAATACTGCCCTGACATGAAATATGCACTCAGTAAAGTGGTTTTGAAAACCAACCTTGTTATCTTAAGGTTTTAGAAAAAGGAGATACTCCTGATTAAAACATTAGGGGGGATATAATTGATTAAAAAAATCCTCATGAGGAAATTTTCTACTGATGTTATAAAATGTTAGTTCTTCCTTGACATGTTTGCTTTGCTGGCGTGTTACAGAATGCTAAGTGGTTGGAAGAATTATTAGTCCTGTTATAGGTAATGGGATCAAAAGATATGTATTTATAAAACACATAATGAAACATGCAATAGGAGGGGTTATCTTGTGCAAACATTATTAATGACATTGGTAATGAAAACGTCTTTATTGTTTGATACTGTAGATATAAAAGGTATAGACAGATTTAAGCATAAAATATGCTTGCTTTTTGAGTATCATATGTTATTTGAAAGACAGCAATAGATGGAATCACAGCAGAAAGATTTAAAACAAGATTAAGATCAGGGGCTAAATGCTACATGTTAAAAATAGAAGAAGAGATAAGAAAAATGGAAATTTTGGGGACAGTAAAATTAGTTTAGTACAGTCTTAGAAAAATATAAAAAGAAATATAAAATGGTAAATTAGAATAGAGATAAAATATAGGGAGATAAAATTTGATTTTAAGGTATAAGTGGGAAATTAAAATGCAAGTAAGTGAATTTATACGTAGTATTAAGTATGATTCCATAAAAATTCTAAATTGTAATTGTAATAAGTAAAGTAGCACTACAACTCATATCAAGAACAAAGAAGAAAAGGTGAAATATGTAACAAAAACTTGTACAGTGGTGAAAATGTCCATGCAACTTTGGAAGGGTATAAGATGAAAAGCTGAAAATAGAATAGGGATAGATAAAGGAAAGTAAATAATGACAAAAAGAAAAGCGACTTGAGAAGAGTCACAACTTCAGTGTAGCATGAAATTGAAACATGGCAAAAGGATAATATGAAATTCTGAAAAGGCAAATCACAAAAGTGTAAAACGCCAAAAAATGGTTAAAAAACAAGGCAAAGATGAAAAGATTCTGAGTGATTCTGAAGAATTAACAATGCATCGTTATCAGCTGAAACACACAAATGAGAACAAATGATTGAACTCTACAAAGAAAATGAATAATGAAAAGCTTCAGGAAGATTTTTTTTTTAAAGCTGAATAAAGTGAGATAAACATCTCACTCAAATACCAAAAAGAAACACATGGAAACAAATGCTTCCTTTAATGGTAGGTCAAAGAGCAATAAAGAAATTGCAGAAATGCTTTTGAAAAGATAAAAGTCTAAAAGAAAGCTGAAAGGAACCAGGGGGGAAAAAAGCTCACTGATTGAAGAAACTGCTGAGAAGGATAGCTTTCTCAATTATTTATCTGCTTTCTGAAGTCAGTTGTTATGATATGCTGGTGCAAAAAATACTACTGAATTGGAAACGATATAAATCATGATTGAAATGACTTATTTAATATGAGCAATAAACGAATTCAGAGAATCAGATCCTCCGATTCCATGTCTATATAATGTAGATATCTACATGTTAATTAAGAATCTACATTCTAAAATTCTACTTAGTGATTGCTAAAATGTTACTAAGCATCACAATTGGAGACAAGTAGAAATTTGGACCAAAAAGTCACTGGCAGTACCTGATGCATCTAGTATCACTGCACATTTAAAATATAAAATGAAATTAGTTGTTGGTACTGTTGAGCATGGAGCACGCTTAGCTACTGAACAGACTCCTACCCCACTCTTGTATATAGGACTAGACTTTAAATTCCTACATTGTCATAGCTATATTATGAGGTGACATAGAAATAGTAAAATATAGGAAACTTACATGAACTAAAACTAATGACATACAAAAAGCACATTGGGATTCTAAAGAAATGAACACAGTGAGGAGATAGTTTATTCTTATTTATATTTACTTAGCTGATGAAATATTTACCAAAAAGTTTTAGTAAATAAAATAAACCTGACATATAATTACCGAGGAAAAAATAGAACAGCTGAATAGAAAATCATATCTTTTAAATTTTAAGTTTTTAAAATTCAAGGCAGGTTCTTTTGGACATAGCTTAGAACTTACTGAAATCAGTTTGGAACATTAACATTTTGAGATCCTGGAAATCAGTCATTAGAAAACTGCCTAAGGAAAGACCACAGAAAGTCAGAAGGAAAAGCAAAGCAGAAGATCAGAGGAAATTTCATATGTGAGTTTGCTGATAAGAAAGACTGATAAGGGAAACAGAAAGGATGGTTTGAAACCGTGTTTGAGACAACGCAGGGCTACATCTGTATCTCTAAGTGCATAAGCATCATAGTGAATCCTTTTGCACAAATTGATAGAGGCTGTTTAGAGTTCTTCAGTGGAATGAGATCACTACTTTCACCAAGTCGTTGGAAGACGCTGTTAAAAGCCATCTTCTAATTTCACAAGGCACAAACAAAACTTTATTGAGTGAATACAAGAATTGCCTTTTGAAATTTGCCTGTGGAGTTGGGCTGAACCATATCTTCATAATCAATTAATTGTTGTTTTCAGTTTCTACCAGGCCCTTGTGACACTATGAAGTTAAGACAAAACTGGGACTAGAACCCCAGAAGCTTGACTTTCATTTCATGACTCGTCCTGCTTTAACACTTGAAAGCCAGGAGACAAGAGTGAAGATCATTTCTTAAGCCTTATGTCTAAACAGCCATCTGTATGACAGGACAAGATTTGGAGACGATGAAGTTAAGACAAAACTGGGACTAGAACCCCAGAAGCTTGACTTTCATTTCATGACTCGTTCTGCTTTAACACTTGAAAGCCAGGAGACAAGTGTGAAGATCATTCCTTAAGCCTTATGTCTAGACAGCCATCTGTATGACAGGACAAGATTTGGAGACATAGGACTCTGATAACTTATTTCCAGAGCATCCTCACATTCATTTAATGTGAACCTCACAACAATCTTGTGAGATACATACAGAAGACCTTGTTATCCCAGTATTTCCATAAGGAAATAGGTTCATGACAATAAAGTATATGACGATAAAGATTAAAACCTAGATTTTCTCTAGAACTTCTATATAAGTTCCCCCAAAATAATGGACTCCCAGTATTCACTCATCAATATTTCTGAAAGCAGCATATTGGATTATTAAATAAAACATTTAACATCTCAGTCTGAGAAATTTGCATTTGCAGTATTTTAAAAGGATACAGAATTGCCCTAAGTAAGTACCTGTTTTAAATCTGCATCACTAAGAAGTCCATTTATGTATCTGGCATTTTACTATTTTTCTCTTTCTTGGTCAAGAAGCCAAAATCCCAGATTGACATAATTATTGAACATCAGATGCACTAGTTTAAACTCAGCTCCAGGTCTTTCTTCCCCACTTTGCCCCTTGAGTTCTCACTCACAGGCCTTACATTTGGTACACATCACCATGCTCTTGAAGGCAATTTTCTTATAGCACAAAGGATTTCTTAAAATGTTACAGTATAATCTAACAACTTTACACACTGTTTAAGAAATATAGAAAAGGGCAACTTGCTCTCATTTGCTTCTCAAATGCCAAACCCATATACAGTAATATGGTTTTATGGAGTGTAGGTGTTTTTTTTTTTTCTTGGCATTAGACATTACATTACTTTTCAGGGGCATAAATTGAAAACAAAATCACATTACCTGACAAATTTTCAGCAATTCGCCAATACTAAATGTTACTGAGTCCATTAGTACTTGTATATTGAGTGTTTTATATAAGGTTTTTTTCCTCCCCTATAGCCATTGGTAGAAGAAAAATACAAAGTAAAAGAAAACTAGTTTAATCAGTTAGCACAGAATGTAGCTTTCAATGTTAAAAGAGAAGACTTGTTCCACATTAGTAATTTTATAAAAATCTCAGAGAGCATGTATAGGAACAGGTTCCCAAATTACTTCTCTGGACATTTGGATGATTTCTAGAGTGCTAAATGAACACAGATTTTTTTGTTTGTTTGGAGTCTGCAAGTCTGTAGCTAGAACATAGAGAAAATGGGAAATATGGGTCATGTATTTCCTCTTGGTTTTGCACATGACTGATAATTGGCTAAGTAAGACACAGCAGATATTCAATGTTTGCTGTAAGAGTGGAAGGATGACTAGATGGATAGTTTGAGACATTGAAAGTGGTGAATTCACTGGGCACCTGTAAGAAGGAATGAACTAGGACAGTCTTTTCTTCTTTGTTATGGTGCTTCACAGAATTTTTAGGGAAGAATTTTGGCCCACTGCAAGTCTTACAGTGATCCTCAGACACCATTCTGAGAAGGTGAACAGAGTAGTTCTGATGGTAATATTCTAACAACCATTCTCAATAGATGTTAATCAAACTGCATTATTTTTCACCAGTCCTTGGGAGGGGAAATAGGTATTTTAAAGGAGGAGCAGTGATTAGGTACCATAGAAAAAATAATGTTAAAAAAACTTAGGAGAAAATAGTTCAGGTAGAATATGTGTGTTAATACGGGCCACAGATATCTTCTAAGAGCCTTTACTTCAGGGAAATTATTTTCTGATCCTTTTTTTTTTACGTTCTCACTATTTTCTCACTGGTTGATGAATCCTAAAGGTGAGAGACTAGAAATCACAGTAAATCCTCAGAAAATTCCACCAGGTGTGGTAGGTGAAGAAACCTGGCTCATATTTTGGGTAGTACTTTTGTTTCTAACAAGGTTATTGTGGACATGGGTAAGTAGTTCAGATCAGAAGAGATGTATAAATGTTGAAGTATTGTAAGATCATCTTGTTAAGGGTGCAGGGTTACACAACCTCGTAGAGGGTAAGAGAAAGTATTTTCCTGAAAGGAGAGGAGCACCAACAATCAATCGTCTTGGGAAGAGTGCCAATTCCCAAGCTAACACCAATGACCAGATCTCAGACCTCTAATGACACATAGTAGGAGAAAAGCTAGCCTGACTGAGAAGGTACCTGGAGCCATTCCTGGAGTTGTAAAAAACTACGTGGTCATGTGCATTCAAGCCAGCAAGCAGGTCTTTGAGGCAGCTGGGCAGAGACCCTTACACAGTACTTAAAAGGGCTGAGCACCTACTCTGAGCAAAGTGAGACAGAAAAGAGCAGCAGGTGCTCCCCTGAAGCCTGGGAGGTGGTGCCAAGGTGGGCTCCTTGAGGAGGCCAGTTGTGACCAGGGAAGCAAAGATCTGAGTAACAGAGCCAGTGGCCTAGCAGCAACATGGTAGGCTGAGTGGAACTCTGGGAGGATATTTTCCAGAGTATTTGATTTGTGCTCACATCCTAGATTTGGAGAATGTGGGGGCTATTGACAGGAATTAGACTAGTAAAGACTCATGCCACAATCACTTGGATTTAAAAAGGGAAATATATTTTTGTAGCTAAAGCCAAAACCTTGTAATACTCTATAAAAAATTTGAGCCCTGATTCTTTTAACCCACTAGTGAGGCTACTCTACCTTGCTTATTTACTTATTTGCATAGTTCTTCAGGTTAGTGCTACCCAAAATGTGGTCTGTAGACAGGCAGTAGTAGCATCACTTGGGAACTTGTTAGAACTATAAATTCTCAGGTCCAGCCAAACTTACTGAATCAGAATCTCTGGAAAATCTGCATTTTAACAAGTCCTTTGGAGCATTCGTTTGCATGCTAAAGTGTGAGAAACACTGGCTTTGTGACACATTGTGGTCGTTGAAAGCAAGACCTCTGAAGACTGCCTGCATTTGAGTCTTGGTTCCACTGCTTACCAGCTGTATTACCTTGGCCAAGTTACTTAACCTCTCTGTGCCTCAGTTTATTTATAAAAAGAGAATAGTAAAAAGCAAGACCTCTGAAGACTGCCTGCATTTGAGTCTTGGTTCCACTGCTTACCAGCTGTATGACCTTGGCCAAGTTACTTAACCTCTCTGTGCCTCAGTTTATTTATAAAAAGAGAATAGTAATAGTACTTATCTCAACGTTGTCAGGAGGGTCGTCCTGAGGTTTATTTCAGGAAGTACATAAAATTTTATTTGTAAAGTGCTCGAAACAGAACCTGGAACATAGTAAGCAAATATAACAACTATACTTGTATAACTACTCAAAGAATTAATTCCTTAATTTCCAAAGTACCTGTTCTCATCGCCTTAACAGCCTATAGAACTAATTTTCTTTAAGTAGACAGCCATTACTGTTTCTACCTTTTCTTTGTTATGACTGAGGAGAATGCGGACCCATAAAGAATTTCCTCTTTATATTAAATATTCTTAATCTTTTTGGTGTGATTTTCAGAGCTGATTTTGAAACTCTAGTATATCCATATAGATATACAGACATATCATATTGTATTCAGAAGAACAGAACTTTTTATATATACAAAAAATTTCACCAATAGTTTTTAAAAATTTTTGAATAGAATTTTGAAATATATATATATATATAAATGAATATATATATATGTATGTATATATATTCAGGAAGTGAATAAAATTATATTTGTAAAGTGCTTGGAACTGAACCTGGAATATATAAGTCATATACATATGACTTGAAGGACAAAAAGAAACCACTTCACAGGTCCAATCTTTGTTTTAAAAGCCTACCCCTGTCAACTTCATACTACCTTTTTGTCATCTCCAAGACCATCCATTCATGGTCATAGGCTCTCATCATCTGTAGTGGTGAGACTGAAATATTAATAAATGCCCCATGTGTACAGGAATCTTTATTCATAAGGTTGCACTTGAGATTTGTATCCCTAGAGACATTCTTTTGAGTCAAGATGTTGTTTCTAGGAAGTTCTCATTAAAATGCTAATATACTACCCATCGAGTTTTTGGAAAAATGCTATCATTAGAGAATGTTTGATTGAATAAAATACTCATCACCTGGCATAGAATGGAGATGTTAAAGAACCAGATATAACAGAGAGAGGACTAATGTGTGATGTGGGCAGGACATTGAGCATGCCTGAAATCATGGAAGCTCCCCAACAATGCTGAGATGGGATATATAAGTATGTGCATGGTGGGGTGCTTGTGGCTGTAGATGAACTTGCCTACTGACAATTCTCCTCTGGACAGAATCTCTCCTTTCCATCTCTTTTCTTTCCCCAAATCCTCAACCTCCCTTTCAAGATCAATACTACTTGGAAGTAAGCAAAGAAAAATCCCACTTTCTCTTTTCTTTTAATTTTCTATGACAAGGCATTTGCCAGTACCTGTGGAATTGTTATTGGGACCATAGCTTTAATACAATTAGAGATTTCAACTCATTCTTTAAGGTTTCCCAGAGAAGTTAAATATGGTTCAAGAATATTAAGTGGGTCTCCCAAATAAGATGAACAGTGCAAAAAGAATCATAGTTTTAAAAAAATGCACTTCTAAAAATATTCCTGAAAGTGCAACCTTCATTGATTTTTAAGTAGCCTTATTTCTTCTTCAAAATGCTGGGTAAAAGTCAATTGGTTTTCTATGTTTTATTTTACTTGGAGAAATAATGCTGACTTGAAAAAAGTCATCACAATTGCCTAAAGTTCTGTGAAGTAATGATGTGGTGTGGCTTCTAGCTAATAGTCCCAGTATATTTGTAAATCAGAAGATTTATTCTAGAAGTTGTTACATAAATATCAGCAGGGTAGATTTCTTTCATTTATTTTGCATAATTACATTCAAAATGGATAGTTCTAGCATTTTAAAGCCAGTGCAGCCGCCTGCAGGAGAATGTCTTTTTATATTCATGAAAACATCAGCATATTGCAAAGACATGTCTTGGTAGGTCAAAATTATTTTGGATATCTACTTACCATCACAAATGAGAATTAGGGAAAACCGAGGCCTGTCTGGATAGAAAAGTAAAATGGCACTTGAGTAATGGCGAGTGTCCTCTAAGTGTCTTAAGCTCATGTTTCTACATTCTTTCATTGTTTATTCTCAAAAGAAATAGGAGAATCCATCCTTTGGAAGATATTTACACAGGACATCTAAAGATGAAAAAGTATGAGCAATTTATAACAAAAAAACCCAGTGTTTAAAAACTGCTGTACCCAGCTCCACCCCATCAGCACTCACTCGCATAGACATACAGACCCCTCACAATCTGACCAGAGCAGCCGATCTTATAATTAATTCATAGGAGCATAAATACTTTCAACCTATATGAGCAAAAGTTCATGTTAAGTGATCAATGGTCCTCTCCTCTCCTAAGTGAGGTTTTCCTTGAATTTCTCTTGCACTGTAAAACCAAATTTTCAGTCTCTTAAGATTTGTAAATCTGATTCTGTTTCTAAAGGCAAATTCATATGATCCAACACACCGCTTAGCTTCTGTCAATTTTCCTCTTGATATTTTTCAGAAGACCGTACAACACAGAATCTAAATTGAGGTGGTTTGTGAAAAGGAAAGCATACATACCTCTAAAAGCTGATTTGTTTTGTCTTAAATAAATGCTAAGTCCCATTTTGTTCCAAAAGTTGATGGGGATGGGGTGGAGACATAATCTTTGCATTGTAGTCATCAATCTTTGCCCAGTTTATGCTTATGACAAAGCTTGCTGTATGTGTGTACAATTGCGTATCCCTTTCTTTTTTTTTTTTAAAGAAAAGAAATTCAGAAGATTTTTCCTTCAACTTGCCTATTATTTGTACATAAATTTTGGTGGGCTTGTTTCAGTTCTTAGGCTTAAATGTATTCGCCTACCAAAGTATACCATGCCTGGGCACCATGGCTTCAGGCTTCTTGCAGAGAGTATGTAGTATGAATGTTTGGGAAGCATTTGAATATTTTTCTAGTACTTAATTTCATGCATACATTTTGCAAAGTGGGAAGTCATACTTTTAATAAAAATTCACCACTAAGTGAAAATTAGTGAGAAAATGAATGGTATTTTCAATGGTTCCAAGGAAAATATTTGTAACAAAATTTTCCATAGTCACACAGTGCAACAGAATCTTTCCCTTGAATTTCTTCTAACCTAAGTGCATTGCTGTTTGAAATGTGTCTCTGGATATATACATGCAATGTGTTACAGTAGTGAAATACTGAACATGCAGAAGTGAAAAGAGGAAAAAAATCAGCAGAGAATTCTTTAATCATTACGTAATATAAATGGTTGGTCTCATATTGTATAGTGAAATCAGTTCCACTAATCCTTCATCTGAAAACTTCTGTTTAACAGTTACTGGATTTGATGAATTTCCTGGCATTCCAGAATGATATTTGTATATTAGTATGTGTAAAGTAGGTTAAAGTTTTTTCCTTAAGTTTATTCAAATGAGAGGGCAGAGTCTATTTTATATCACTAATTGGTAATGGAAGTGTGAGTGCACTTGATAATTTCTGGATTGGCTCATTTTTTTTTTTCCTGATTGAGTTAGAGGTAAGCAGACTGCTTTCTAGTACCCAAATAAATTGCAACATAAATATCACAAGGGCAGCTGAATGCATGAGATTAATTTTTGCTTCAAGAATCTACTGTCGTTCAAATTTCCACATGATGGTTAGAACATGCATACAAAATTGGGTGTCAGAAAATTTCTTCCATTAAAAAAATTGAATCTCTAGTTTTCTTTTGAATAATGTAGGTGACTTCATTTTAAGAGAGGATAGTAATCATGCTTTTTGTTTTGCTTTCAGTTAAATAGAGATGTTTATTTTAATTTAAAACTCAGGAAATAAGGTAAAACTGACAACTGCTTTGATTATGTGCTAATAACGAAAACAGTTCCATATTTCCTGATGGGGACTCAGCTCCAGTGAAATTCATCTGCTGAAATTTGGACAGAATACTGACAAGTAACTTCTCCGCTGAGTGAGGAAAACAGTAACTTGAACCTTTTAGGCAATCCTCTATTAACACAGTCCCAGTGTACCAAACTCTTCAAGAGAGACAGGTTTTGATGTATGCAGAATAAGTTTCCTAAGTTTTCTATTCTGATTCTCCAGCCCGAAGCTTTATGTATCTCATGTCAGCTCCCAGACAAAAGATCTTTGTGATGATTTCACAGCTAATTCCCCCTAAGTAGCACTTGTAAACGCTAAAAACAATATGGGCTCACAATGTGTGTAGATCAGGAGAAAGAGCTAAAGTTTAATATGCCCTCATTAAGAGGATATGATCTATTTACCCACATCTGCCATTACTAGGAAAATTCTTAAAATGCTTAAAATGCAGGCTGTTGGTTTATTTCATTCTGTGCCCATAGGAAGCATTATTGAAACATGTCCAATCAATTACAACAACCCTATCTTCCTCAGATTACTATCTGTATTACTGTTGGTAATGCTCTGGAAGAGAGCAAATGGGTCTATTCTCACATCTCTGTTTACTACTCCTGTGATTAGCAATCAGGGTAACAGATACAAATAAAGACATGGTCCTTGAGGGAGTTGTCCACACAATAGTTAAGATAACTTAGTAATACTAATAAAAAGCCTTCTTGGGTAACAATCCCAGAAGGATCTGTAGCAATATTATTAATTCTTCTTGGGATATTTTGTCCACATTATGGTAAGTAATGGCTGGTTCCCTGCACTTAAACTGAAAAGAAATATGGGTTGGATTCCTCTCGCACATCTAAGAAGGCTAGTCAGGAAACTCTGCTTTTATTGTATTACCACTGTTCATTCCTTTCCTACAAGCTTCCCTCCTTATCACAATATAATGTTATCTAATTCTGACTCTTTCTCCTGACACCTACAAATATGGAAGGGGCTATGTGCAGAAATCCACCTACTTAGAGGCCCAGACTCTCAAAGTGGCAAGAATTATTTATGATATTAGCTCTTAACAAAAAATTGGAAGTAGTGTAGTATTGACTACACAAATCCATTTATAAAGGTAAACATTTTCATTTGGTCTCTTAAGACATTGACATGGAAGGTTCATACATCTATTTTATAATAAGCTAATTGTATATAATTATGGATTCATAATGGATCGTTATTATTCAGACTGCCAATTTAGTTGAGTAGTTCTAAATTAGTAATTGACACCTTATCCTTTTATTTTATTATTAATATTAATAAACAACTAAAATTTAGAGTTGATTATATTGTACAATTTGATTACATCTCAAGTAAATATTTTCATACCTGTTCTGACACTGACAGATCAAAACATTATTATTATTATTACTATTGTACACATATTGTAATATAAACCATAATTCAAGACACAGCTAGGTGTTTGGTGAAGGCAATCTGGCAGTTAAAATCAAAGTAAAATTGTGTACATTCTATGTCCTCTTTAAGTCCAATTCATGGAAATATTCAGTAGAAGTATTTATACAATTTTGTAAAGGTATATGAGGAAGATATGAATTAATTAATTAAGGAAGGGAAAAATTCGAGACATATGAATGTTATCAATAAGGGTAATGAGAAATATATTGAGCCATCAAGAGTATACAACGCTATATGAAAATGTGGGAGCAAAGGCATGGAGATACTTACACTTTAAAATTTATACACATATATTTTTGGCTTCTTAACAATAAGCAATTATCATATATATATATATATATATATAAATTCAGATATAGATATAAACATTAAGATTATTATCAATTTAACCCTAAATTTTACCAGTTCAAGTTAATATATTCAAAGTAAGACATTAATAAAAATAAAATATTTAATTAAAATTTCAAAAATAAAGTTTGGCTGATTTTAACTAGCTATTTTAAAATTTTTCTATTATGCTTTAGTAAATTGTATTCTGTTCTTCAGCAGATTTCTACCTTCCAAAATCAAGAGATGAACTTTCCATTCTGTTAGGATTCTGCCAGTGCCTAGTAATGTTACAGTAAAATGAACGCTTCTTAGATGCATCTTGAATGAATCACGAGAGGTTAAAACACGTCAGCCAACTCTAGCAATCAGCAGGTCACCACGCAAAACAACACTAAAGCTTTTACTAAAATTCCCAAAACGTATGCTGTTCTTGGTAAGAAACAAGCTCACACAAGTCACCAAATACTATGTTATTGCTATCTTCTCCAGAGTCTATCTAGATAATGAAATTTCTCTTTTCAAGGAAACTTTTCCTGAGAAATTGAACAGAGAATACTCTTTACTCTCCTAGGAATACAAAACACAAAATTGCATCCTATTATGCCATCAGAGTAAACATATTTTGGTATTTAATAAATTATTCTTTGGGAACTTCTGCTTCCAGTCAAGATGCAGTACTAGAGACCAGATTTACCACCCCTATCTCCCAGAAACACCAAAAAAATAAACAAAATATATGAAATAATGGCTTTTAAGACATTGAATTTCAGGTAATTAAGGGAAGTGACTCCTGAAAGCAAGGTGAGCCCAACAATTGTCTCCACTTACTACTTCGAGAAAGTGTCCAGACTGCATCATAAAAGGGGCAACCCAGGCCAACCCCAACAGAATCCCTGAGTTATGGAGATTTTCTGAGAGTACAGGAGACTAAAGAAGATAGAGTTGACAAGTTAGAGTATTGCACAGGAGAGATGCGCCGAGAGAAAACTTCATTAATCTGCAGCAGGAACCGCTCAAGTGTTCAGCAGAGTACTGATGAGTGTGTACGTGCAAGAAAACTAGCTGTGGCCAGGAAATGGATTAGAAGGAAAGATGCCCAGCACTTATACCGGGACAGAAAAATGTCTATTCCTACCAGGCAGACTGAAAAAAGCTCAAAATTCACAGAATATTAGGTAGAAGACTCAGAAGAGTTTGCTTCTATAGTGCAGAATAGTTTGCCCTAGACTAATAAAACCATAGCCTTGTTAGTTATGCTTAACAAATCTTAAAAAAAAGATGTGAAACAATTAAGTTGTTTCTGAGTAGCTTAGCTGCATCTGCACCTCAGAACAAAGTTCAAGAACATTTACAGAAATACAAAAATACCCAGTACTTGACATGGTAACATTTAAAATGTTTGACATCCAGTTAGAAAATTAATAGTTATGCAAAAAAGCAGGAAATATGACCACTAATGAGGAGAAAAATCAATTGATTAAAACGAATCCAGAACTGACACAGATGTTAGAATTAGCATGTGAGAACATCAAAATATTTACTATACACTACATGTTTAAAAAGGTAAAAAGAGTCATAAAAGATAAAAATAGACCCAGATCAAAATTTGTGACTGAGAAAAACAATATCTGGGATCAGAAACACACTGGATTGTATTGCCAGCTAATTGTGTATTGCAGCAAAAATGATTAGTGAACTTGAAAACAGAGTAATAAAGCTATGAAAAAACTATATAGAATAAAAAAAATATATTAAGGTGAATCCAAAATCTGTAAACTGTGAGATAACTTTAAGTAGACTCATATAAGTGCATTTGGAAAGGGTAAAGAATAGAAAAATATTGAAAAATAGAAAAATGTGAAGAAATAATTACAAAAAAATATACAAATTTGATGAAAACTATAAGCCCACAGATCCAAAAATTTCAACTAACTCCAAATACAAAAGAAAATGAAGACAATTACATCCAGGGACATCATAAAAAATGATAAATGCCTAGCATTCAGTAATAAAAGGAAACTCTTAAAACCACCAAAGAAAAGGATTTATTACCTAAAGAAGAAAAATAAGGAGAAAAGCATATTTTTTTGTTGGAAACTATGAAAGCTAGAAGATAGTAGAACTTTTAAGTACTGAAAAAAGTCAACTTAGAATTCTATACCCAGCAAATATACCTTTCACAAATAAGGATACAATAAAGACTTTTAAGCATACTAGTACTGAAATAATTCATAGCCAGGAGACCTACATTACAAGAAATGTTAAAGGAAGACTTAGGCAGAAAGAAAATGACACCAGATGGAAATATGGATCTCCACAGAGGAATGAAGAAATATGCTATGCAATAAACTCCAGCATTCTTTTATAAACAAGGAATCTGAGGTTTAGAGAGGTTCTGTAACTCACCCAGTATCATATTACTAATAAAGAGCAGAGCTGCTGTTAGAGCTCAGAGAACTTTTCTAAGACGTAAATGTGGGTCAATGGATTATGGTAAGTGTTTCAAGTTGCCGTCCTTCAAGAAATCAGTGTAGAGAAACTGCTTTCTGTATTGTTTACCTTGAAATGATAATTTCTGGGGCCAATCTAAGCATGTGAGATGTTTTAAATTTTCCATCTTTTCTTTTATTTATTTCTTGGTCCTCTGAGTTTTGCCTGATTAATAACTATTTAAATCATTCATTTAATATGCCTTTAAGTGTCTTTATATGAAGATGTACATTTCTCTTACAAATGGAAAGTCCCGTTTTAGAACCTTAAAATGTATAGCACAATGTTGAGTACATATATGCTAGCCATTGAATATATGTTGGACTTCTCTATTAGACTGTTAACTATTTAAAGTTAGCACTATGTGTATTCATTTTTTTTATTCCTAGTTCAACTCCTGGAATGTAGCTAGCACTCTGCATTAACCAAATAAGTGAATTAATTAAATAAAATTAGTGGAATAGAATTGCTAAAAAATAGTTTTCTATCTTTCTCAGTAGATTCAGCAGTTAATATAACAAGTGCTCAATAGTTTCCTTTATCCCTCTTCAATTCATTTATTTCCTCCTGCTTTCCTTCTTCCCCTCACCCCCCCCTTTTTTTTCTTTTCTCTTCGAATAAAAAAAAAAAAATGAAAGAAAAAACCTCTTTTATCTGAGCCTGGTCTAAAGAACAACAGACAGCAAACTATTCTTCAGCTTTGCTAGATGAACAAGGAATGTGCTAGTCAGCTGACCTCCATATGCTGGTTTAATTGAAGTTTCAACTCCCATAGTAAATTAACAAATTGCTCTTCAAAATTACAAAAAAAACCCTCCAAAACAACAACAAAAAACGTTAAGTATTAGATTATTTTAAATTAAATTATAAGTGCAGGTGATTTTTATAATTTATGTTAACATTTTTTTTTATTGCCCAAGCCTCTCTCAGAAGCAGGATGATGCTATCTCAAATAAGAAAGTAGAAGTTCAAAAAGTAAATAATTAAGGAACAAATTCAAATTGCATTCCATTTGGTTTTAATATTAGTTTAAAATATTCCCTCAGTAGAGCTTTTGGTCAATTATGAAAAAGGAAGCAGGTCATCACTACCTTTGTTTTATCCAACATGTAAAAAGAAAGAGACAACATGAAAGAGAGAGACAAAAAAGAATGACACAGTAATGTGGAGAGTTATCAGCATTGAAATAATGAGTATGTTTCTTAAAAATAACCAAGGATGCTTAAAAATAGCCTTTTTTTTATCCAACATGTAAAAAGAAAGAGACAACATGAAAGAGAGAGACAAAAAAGAATGACACAGTAATGTGGAGTTATCAGCATTGAAATAATGAGTATGTTTCTTAAAAATAACCAAGGATGCTTAAAAATATTCTTCCTGACTCTCCCCCCTACCAACTGAATCAAAGTTTCTGTGGTTGGGGACTGAGTAACTAATACTCATGTATCAGTGTGGCTTCATTTTGTTATAAGCAATAGAAAATCTAACATCTATGCACTCATAAAATTGAAAAATCAAGGGCTGTTCTTGCTGCCAGATAAGGTGATGGAGGGGTTTAAATAGATCCTGATTTCTGTTTCCGTATTTCTCAGCCTCTTTATATTAAATAGGTTCTCTTTTCAGGTCAGGCTGTTACCTTGTGGTGGCAAGTTGGCTTCATCTTCTCCAGATTGCTCATATTCTCATACTAAGTGGAGTGGTAAAAAAACAAAACAAAACAAAACAGAAACACATAGCCTAATAAAAGCCATTGACTCTGTATGGTCAGGCCTGAGTTATCTGCCTAATTCTGCAGTGAGAGATGGATTTATTTTCACTGGGAGGATATGATGGAGAG